>NW_010183029.1:0-616 GCF_000695765.1 Mesitornis unicolor
CCCCCACATCCCAACATCCCCCCCCAAACATCCGGGTGCCCCGCAGTTCTCGCTGAGCAGGGACGTGGTGTCGGCGCTGCGGCGGCACCGCATGCACGAGCAGCAGTTCACGCAGCACCCCCTGCTGGTGCTCAGCGACTTCGGGGTGCAGCGCATCCACGTCAAGCTGATGGCCAGCATGTTCCAGCACATGTTCCCCTCCATCAACGTCCACAAGGTGAGGTGCTTTGGGGGGGCCCCACACATTTTGGGGGGAGGTCTCAGTGCCCCCCAGGCACTGGGGTGGAACTGGAGGGGACTGGGGGTGAAAGGGGCTCAGGGGCTCCTCCTCTTCTCCTTTCCTCTCACATTTTCCTTCTCTTCTCTCCCTTTCTCCTCCCATTTCTCTTGTTCTCTCCTTTGCTCTTTGCTCTCTTCTCCTGTCCCCGTTTCCTTTCACTTCTCTTTTTCTCCCTTTTTTCCCCTTTTTCTCTTCGTCTTTCTTCTCTTTTATCTCCTTTTTCTCTCCCCTTTCTCTCCTCTCCCTTCCCTTTTCCCTTCCTTCTTCCCTTTCTCTTCCCCTTCCCTTTCCCTTTGCCCTTTCCTCCTTTCCCTCTTCCCTTTCCCTTCCTCTTTC
>NW_010183030.1:1634-26361 GCF_000695765.1 Mesitornis unicolor
AGATTGCAGTCAGGAGGAAAAAGCGTGGTTTCTGAAGAGGTTTTCTGAGTTACCCTGGAGTGAGCAGAAGAGCCTTTAGCAGTACTGCTGATAATGTGCTGACTTAAAACCATGAAAAACAAAAAACTCCCCAAAAATCCCAAACCATTATTTTCAAATGATTGTAAACATATAGTACTTTCTCCTAAAAGATTAATTAAATCATGTGCTTGAGCATTTCTGAAGGATAACTTAACATAGTGCTAGTTTACTGGTTATGAAACAGTGATACGATCTTCAAATATGTGTCAAACTATTATTTTGCATGATTATTTTATTAGATTATTGCGTTCTTGTACGGACAAACAAATTTCAGCCTGCAGCAAAGCCATACAGACTGCATTAGTTTGCAAATAACATAGAAATTGTGTAGGTACTAAATTAAATCAGCAATATTTGTATTTTAATGACTCCTAATATTTATACTTAACAGTGATACTTGCTTTTGTTCTGTTGTTCCATACCAATGTGGTGGTCTTTAAAATACAGAGATTTAGGTGAGAATTTAAAAGAACAGGTTTTAATTTAATTCAATTTAATTCTGAATGTACATAGGTGATAAAGAGACTAAAGAAGAACAACAACAAAACACCACCATTGCAATTTTGTTTTGGTGTTTCTGAACTCATCCAATTGGTTGCTGGTTTCAATACTTTTAAAAAAATAGTTCATAGAACATAATGTATATTAAAGGACTACTGTGACAGAGCACTGAAAAAGGTAAATTCTGAGGTGAGGAGGCAGAGGTTTCTGCCGAATCCAGTCAGCTTATTCATCCCTTTCACTGCAGACTTGTTTTCATTTCACATTTTTCAGTTGTCTTCAGGCTCTGTTAACTGAAATCTGATTACAAATGCAAGGTGATGAACCCATGGTTAGGTATCTGTTCTACAGAAAAGTAGATGAGGGTTTTTATGAATCACAAACTGAATGAGTTAACAGTAGGCTATATAAAATAAAGAAATGGTTGCTGTCCTTATCATTTATTAACCTTTGTAAAGGGAACAATGAGATTTATACATTAGTATTCATGTTTTGCTTCCATTACTGAACTTTGCTTTACTGTTCATTGTGTTTGGTCTTAAAGGTGCATTCTCAGAATAGTGGAAATAGTACGAGTTCAACCCCATCGAGGAAACCTCAGGCATCTGCGCCCAAAGTCCGCAAGAGCGTCAGCAGTCGGATACACGAAGCAGTGAAGGCCATTGCCCTGTGCCACAATGTGACCCCAGTGTATGAATCCCGGGCTGGGGTATCTGCAGAAACAGAATATGCAGAGGTGGATCAGGACTTCAGCGATGAAAATCGAACTTACCAGGCTTCCAGCCCTGATGAGGTTAGTAAGAAAAGGTGAAAAAATAAGTATCTCATAAAGAACAAGACAAGCTAAGTTAAAAAGAGCAGAACTGTGAAAGACTTTCAGGCTGGAGTTTCTTTAAAATTAGCATTAACCTGGTTTTATTTCCTCTACAGCTGTAGGAAAGATCTGGTGTTTCTTTGTCACATAAGTGTTTTCAGTTATTTGACTAAAGGGTCTGTGAAGTGAGTGCTTTGGGTGTTGAGTATTTTGATTAAAGTTATTAGGTGTATTCTCAAAACATTACTCCATGTATGAATCATAGCATATACATGCAAAAGGGAATATGAAGCTGCTCTGAGTGATGGACAGACAGGTGCATTAGCTAGAGATACTACCAATAAGTGGGATGTATTGATTCTTAACAAGAAAAAAATCCCAACCAAACCCCAAATACTCCTGTAGAAAAGCACCCGAGCTTCACACCGTAAGCAGCATGAGGGTTGAATCTTTAGGGTTCAGTCAAAGTTGCATCAAGTGTAGGACAAATTTATTGTAAAACCCCATTTCAATAAAAACATGCATTTGACTTCTATTGAAATCCAAATTTTAAACGAATCTCACTGCTTTCAGTGGATTTGAGTTACTGTTCTGATTAATCCTGTTTTGGGGCCTAAATTGATTGCCTAAAATTCAATCTAAAAAGATATTAGAAGAGAGAGACAAAGCTCAAGTTTCCAGATACTGGAAAGTAAGCATAAAAAATAATTACAGCCCGTTCACTTTAAACATGTATATACTTGATACAGTAAAATAGAGAAATGGAGTATTTTGAGGTTAGTTTGCCTCTGGAAGTGAGCAGGTTGAGGGCCATATTTGTTTTAAAGAAATTTTAGTAGTGTGGTGGTGTATCCACGGTACCTTACTCATAATCAAAACAAACATTGTTGTAAGATGTGAAAGAGGGAATGCATATCTGAAAGCCTGTATATTTTTCTAGCTTCACTAGTTGATCTAATACAAGATAATATTTCACAAACCTCATCTTGCTACAGCATAGCCTATTATTCCCAGTATACATTTGGATTACATGACTAATATATCACCATATGTAATGCTAAAAGAACTTCAGCAACTCAAACTGTAAGCTGTAATTGCTAAATGTAACAAGTCTGTAACAAGTATTTTTAGGAATGCAAGAAATGAAACTAAGTCTTTCTTTGTGTAGTACCATACTAGCAGGCATTATATGCATTTCAGATGCTATAAACACAGTTGATAGTGTCAAAGCATTGTAGAATATAAATCACTGGTTCTCAGTGATTAAAACATGGCAGTAAGAACACTTTTAAAAATAAATTCTAGGCAAGACTTGAGATGCTGCTCTTTGGCTAAAATCAATAATCCATAATACTGCATGTAGTGTTATATAGTGTGGGTTGATCTGCATTGTGAATTGAGAATGCCAGAAGTGTGTTTGTTTGTGGTAGAGTTACACTGTAAATATAGCTTGTTAGTGTAGTTTTATAATGTTTGACTTGTATTATGCGCATGTGTACAAATTTTCACTGGCACATATACTCATATTTGCTAAATAGATCAGTGTAATGGGCCTGTGAGGTATTACTTAAATATAATGAAAGACTGCATGAGCAAATGTCTGCCTGTGAAGATATGATGACAGCTATGGATCAACTAAGCATTCTTCTTTAATAGCTGAAGGTGTTACTAAATCAGGTGAAGGGACATGCAATTGAGAGACACTATGTGACTTTTTTTTCCTCTTGTTTGCTTTTCTTTCTCTGTGGGCTTTCGTATACTCATTCAGTTGTTTAGAACCTGAAAATATCAGCATAAAGAGCAATTCTCCTCCCATATTTGCTAAAGAAAACAGCTGTGAGAATTGAGAATTATGCAAGTGATGCCCTGGGAAGGCAGTAGGGAATTTGACATTGGAAAGAGGAAAGTTGATAAAGTGCTAATACCACAGATCTGAGACTCAGAGTGGAAAGGGAAGTGGAAGAGGAAATCAGCAACAAAGAAACTGTTAGTGTTTTCAAGGAAGAGAAAGCACAGGTATCATTTTAACAATGATTTTTTAAAAATCGTCTTGACTCATACATTCAAACTATATGACAGTGAAATGAAAAACATTTTAGAACAGACAGAATTAAATTTCCTTTTTGTTTCTCAAAGATAACGCTTGAAACACTACTAAAATTATCATATTGAACAAATATGCTTTAATATAATGAGAAATTGATGCTAAATGGAGTCTTATAAAAAGATGAAGCTACAAAAACCATTTAAATGGCATAAAAATTGCAGCATGACAGCAAAAAGCCTAAGAGTTGAAAGACTAGCAGGTCTTTATCATAATTTTTTTAAGAGTTCTATTGATGCAATGTTTGCAAATCACTGGAGCCTAAGGAAAATAATGTAAATGGTTCATTATTTAGCTTATTGAACTTTCCTGCAGTTAGGTTGACGGATGATGCCAATGTTTCCCAATCACCAAAGTACCATTTTAAAAGCATTTTTTATTGAATAAAGTGCTTTGAATATTGCACCCTGGAGCTTTATTTAGGGAAATGGTTCAATTGATGTTTTCTGTTTAACCTCAGCACTGACCTATCACAACATATTTGGTTAATAAGCAACATTATCATTTAATAGACTTAACCAGTTTTATGCATTGTACTTTCTCAACGTTACAACTCTGTTCTCTTAGATTTTGTTTATGTATCTGGCTTGATTGCAGTCTTTTGAAAGAAGATGTTATTTGCACAGTTGTCTGTTCCACAATGTAATACTGCATGGCATTGCCATAGCATATAAAGGGCAGAGAACAATGTGTAAGTATAAACTGTTCCTCCATGTAGGAAAGTGTAAGATGCCATTCAGTAATACATTGACTCACTATACACTTAATGAATTGACTTGAGGAATTAATTTGAAATTCTTCACATCTGTGTGTGTATGTGTGCATCCATATACAGATAAAATATAACCATAACAAAGTATGCACATTTAGAAGTAGGTACATTCATCATAAAAGATACATTTACCTATTGTTAGAGTAACCTGAGATAAGTAACTGATTTTGTATTCATAATGTGAACCCTGCTTATGCCAGACTCTTTGTTTCTTATGATAAGTGATCAATATTTCATTTTCTCTGGAAGAGTGGAAAGTTTCATTTGTCTGTCACTTGTCCTCTACAGCTGTAGCATAGCAAACAATAAACATTCACTGAGAACTCACTGAAAGAATGAAAACAGCTCCTACTTGGCCATCGTAGGTGTGGGTTCAGCTCATCTGTAGAAAGCCAGCTACCTTAATGTAATGAACAGTCATAAAAGGATATAAGCTAAGTAGGTAAAGCAATGGAGTTCAGAGGTCACAGACCCAAGCAATTCAGGGGCATGCTATGAACAGGAGCCTTTGAAGACCTTTGCTCCTCTTGGTCAGAAAAGATTGATCAGTCACGATTTTTAATGACTGCTTACTCTCATAAACCAGCTATTTATTGGTTATGCTTTGCCGGCACTGTTATATTCTCAAGCATTTCTAATTCCAGGAATTTTGAATATTTAAGTACTACCTTAAAATGTGGCCAGTTATTTAATTCCAACGTTTCTGTCCAGAGACAACAGAGTTGCTAAAATTAATTACAAGGCTGCAAAGCCAATC
The DNA here is from genome assembly GCF_000695765.1 of Mesitornis unicolor. Taxonomy (NCBI): domain Eukaryota; kingdom Metazoa; phylum Chordata; class Aves; order Mesitornithiformes; family Mesitornithidae; genus Mesitornis; species Mesitornis unicolor. Next base: position 6,664 of record NW_010183030.1, read on the forward strand.
ATTTAAAAACAGACAGAGAAATTATATACCCTTAGTGAAGCAGCTTTTGTGTTTACAAAAGTGAAGCTGTAATGTATGAGACATGTTGTATTGTTTAATTCATTTTATTGTGTGTGCTTATTGAAGCAAGACTAATTGTGTTGTTTTGTCAATGTATTGTGAAAAGCAAATCACTCAGTAGCATAAAACCATCACTTTCATGACCTTCGAGACCCACAAAGAATAACTACTCCATAGCTTGTCTTGAATATTGATCGGCAGTTTTTTCACATGGTCAAGCTGTATTTTTAAGTTAATAATTTTATTTTAATTATGAAGTTTCTCAAAAAGTGATGGACTGCAAATATTAGTTAGCAAATCATTGTTTATAAATATAAACAAACCAGTAGCGACCAGAAGCATGTGAGTAGTTGTTGAGCAATCCAGACAAAGTGTTGGGCCTGCTCAGGCAGTAGGAAAAAGAAATCTCACTGCTTCTTCCCTGTTTCCAAACTAATAGCCTTAACATCAAAATACCACGCATACAACCTCTGTATACCTTACACAACAGCCTGTTTTTGAAAGAAGATCCTATTGTCTGAAGTGAAGATGCTTTTAAATAGTCTGAAATAAACGAAGATTGGTTACATGAAGCGGCAAAACTAGCTTACAGAATTTCCATCTCCAGTCTGTCTTTCTCACCCTACAAATTGCTCCCTCTTCTATGCCAAGACCTTTGAAGCCTTTATTTGAGTCATTTTTCAGTTTAAGTGTTCAGGTTTGTAGCATGGCTCCAGAAAAGCTTAACACACAACTGTATGGGAACTCCCAGACTACTGAATGGGGTGGAGAAGAACTGCCAACGCCAGCTACGGGGCAGTGGGTCGTCGTCTTAAACTGGTATTAGCTCAGAAGGGAATATTGTAAGTTGAAAGTGACGATTAGTTGGTCATAAACTGTTTCAAGCAACACTTCGTAAATTTTGAACAGTTAAATATTTCTGCTAGGGAGCAGCAATGGCAGGCCGGCCCACCAGGAAAGGGAAGCCAGGAGCTGAGCATGGTAGCCAGGCTGCTAGAGGCAGTGGCCTCAGTGTTGAGGTGTATAGCCCTACAATAGCCAAGCAAGGTGAAAAGAGCATGTCCCGTTGTCTCTGTTTAAGGCTCAGAGAGAGAGAGAGAGAGAGAGAGAGAGCGCGCGCAGGATTTTCTCTCTGTTGTCCAGTACCCTCCCAGGGGGAGGATTAAGAAAAAGGGAATAGAGAAAAAAAAAAGATGCTTCGCACGAGGTTGGAAGTTAAGACTGCAACAAGTTTAATGAAAAAAAACAACAACAGGGGGAAGGAATAAGGGAAATTAATAAGGGACAAAGGATATTTAAGTATATACAAAACCCGATCCCAGCAGTCCCGAGTGGAAGTGTCCGAGCAGTGCCTCGTGGTCGCTGTGACCGCTGTGACTCGTCACCAGGGACCGCAGTGGTGCCGGGAGCGGGTGGTGGTGGATACTGCCGAGCACGTGGAGGTAACCCCAGTCGCCTCAAGATGCAACAGGAAGCAGCCCAGGAAACGCCCGTGAAAACCTCGGTTTTTTTATAGACTGTGGCCGGAAAGGGGAGGGAACAGTACTGATCTCTGACTCTCCAGGGTCCTACAGACACCACCTGTCCTTCCCTTTCAGGCTGGTAACCCTTAAACCATAACACCCGTGGTGATAACTAGTCAAGAGTACAGATTGTTGTACAGGTCTGTGTTGATGAGGCACATCTGAACTCAAGCCAAGCAGTTAAATCATTAAGTCAGGATCAGGTTCTGAGACAGCAACCAGCATTAGCCACAGTCTGGTGATTGCAAGGAAAGTTGAAGGCAGTGACGCAGGTCCAAAGCCAGGAGGTCGTGTCTGGCTATCAAGACAAGGTCAGTGGAGTATGTGTCCAAGTGTGGGCATAGCTGCAATGTGACTGCAATGTATTTTTTCTCTCTCAAGATTTTCTATTATGAAAAACCAAAATTAGCGGAATAGGTTTGTAAGACCAGCTAAGTTTCACACAGCCCAGAATCCAAAGGGAGCAGTAGTAGTACGATGTTTTGTATGTTCCAGTCCTGATTTGATGTCGTATCTGAAGCAAGCAAGAACAGCCTTAGGATATTTTTTTGGTCTTCTGCCAAGCAGTAACAGCCTTTTAGGACTGATCCAGTAACTGAAGGTCTTCAGGATTCAGCTGGGTGCTTCAAATACCTCACTTTGTAGTTTTATAACCCTATGGGCCCAAGGACAAGGGGAGGTCCATTTTTTTTCCCAAGTGGCCATACCAGGTTTTATTTAACTGGAACTTCTTCATGCTGTCATGCTCCCAATATGGCAGCTAGTTACATTTTCCACAGAGCAAAGAGACTCAGTGTTGCAATTCTTCAAACTGAAAATTAGTAAAACAGCTGGGTGAAAAGTGATATTTCCTGTTGGTCCAGAGGAAGCTAAGGAAGATGTTAATCTGAGAGGGAATTGGAGTGCCCTTCCTTGTGTATGTTATTCACCCTCACAGGGAAAGGTCAGGAGAATTCAGAGATGGTCTTTGAGTTGGGTTATGTAAAGAACAATCTTGTACATACTGATTGAATGGCCTAAAGCCATCTAACACCACTCCAGAGGGAAGCAAACTCCTGTTATTTGATAGGGCAGGGAGGTACTTAACTCTTTCATCCTCTTAGTTGAAAGTAAAGATATGTCTGTTCCTTTAAGTGCTTTTTATGGACAATCTGTTTCATCTTAATGTTTGCCTTAATTTTGACTATTGACTCATATGCTTAGATATGTGTAGCATATTCTGCCACATAATTATTTTCACTGGGGTTATTAAATGGGAGTCATAGGCTAGTAGAACTTACTGTGGAGAAGATTTTTTTTCCTTAAAGTCACACTGTAGTTGAAAAAAAATAATCATTGAGTCTAATTGGTTTATGATAAAATTAAATATACCAAGGTTTTGTGGCTTATCGGTTTACATGTTGTTTTAAAGTTTTTTTAAAGTTGTTGGTTAGTAGTTATTTTAGGCTAAAATTGGTCTAATGCTCTAATTAAATACGCACTTTTGAATCCACAAGAAGAATAATGATTTTTGGGTTTTTTCCTGTGCTTGATACGGTTTACGAAGTCCCTAACTATTCATTTTCCTGACTCTATTAGGCTTAGGTTTTGTGAGTGATAAACTAGGTAACTGCATCATTGTCGTTACCTTGTTTGCTTTATGGAACCTTCTAGAACCTACCTGTTTATTAGGTGCTTGTTTTGAATTAGTTCCATAAATGACAAATGGGATGTTTATGTTCCCAAAACATGGAATTAGGATGCAGAGCTGTGCTGATCTATAACAACAGTGCTTTTGAAATTTCCCCTCTTCATGCACCCTCGAGATGCACACATTTCTCAAGTACCTGAGCTAGACACACCATCCTGCTCGGAGAAGCTACTTCCACCTCCTGAGTTGTCACTGCTGTAGGTTACATTGTGGGTCACACAGTTACTGCTTGAGTTGAGGAAGTTTCCTTATCATGTCTCTGAATTTGACTTTGACTGGAAATCTGTGCTGGGGTAATTGAAGAGTTCGGTATTTGGGACTGTGGACTGTGGAAGCTCTGAGGGTTGGGTGGCCTCTAGTGGAGAGACACTGCTAACAGGCAACCAGAGCCCAACAGTGGGCATGTAGTAAATAGAAACATCTGAAAGATTTGGGGTAAGAAACACTAAACAGGAGGTGTTTCTCAGTAGCTTTTGTCAAATCAATTGCGTTTCCATTACATAATGCAAGCATTTGCTAAATTCATTCCTAATTTGGAAGTTGCTTCTCTGACTGTGTCGTGTGAGAGGTGGATAGCCATCTTTACCCTTTGGATTGCTATTGAGGAGGAAGACAACTTGCAAGTTAGAAGCCACAGAAGCTCTCTTTGACTCTACCTGCATTACCTGTCCTGGTAACACTACACAGTTCAGGTTCATACTTGTGTCTCAGTATTGGGAGGATTCTATATCTACCAATGCACTTCTTTCTGTCTCCCAGGCAGCCAGTTTCCAGAGAAGGGAAGTTTGATGATAAGCCAGACAAGATCCACAAAATATTCAAATAAGTCCCTAACCTGTATTCAGGAGACTTGACACATTTCATCTGTGTGTTAGGATTTTAATGATTTATTGGCAAATAAATATTTTAAGTAGAACAGATTTTTTTAAAGCAAAATGGTAGCACCACCAGCGAAGACTTTTGTGCTTCTCCAGCCTTTGGTTGCTTTATCTGACTCCATCCAGTACATCAAGCTCTGTAGAAGCCACAACTGCTGCGTTTACGCAGCATTCTAGGGGCTCTTGATGTATGCACACTAGATTGCAAGACCATTTTACTGTGAAGTTTCAGAAATTTATTGAAGAGAAGAGGATATACTTATAGAGGGGAAACCTCAAGAAGAAAGACTTACCTAAGAATCCCCTTCTTGATTCTCTATAGCCAGCTATTCAGTATATATATATTTGTTAAGTGTTAAAACTTAGGTTTTCCTGCCATTTGTGAAATCCTTTTTTTTCTCATTTGTATATTCTAAAAGTTTGAAATATTTAATGATGAGGTCTGGATATGTTGTTTTGGAAGCTGTTATTAAGGTCTGGCTGTTCTGATTAATTTTGAATTATGATAGTCAAACTTAATGTCTTGCTCTCAAGTTTGTTGTTCCCTTTGAGGCATCTATTTGACTCTTGAGTCTTATTGACTATTTCTGTTATGGTATTTGCACTTGCCAACTTAAAAGAAAAAAAAAATGCAGTTGTGTAAGTCCAGGTATAAGAATCCAAAATGACTATGCTGCAAATTGTGTATTCAAATGGTAGGTGAAGCCAAGCATAAATGAAATAATAAATAGATGTGAGTCACCAAATATAGAACACTTAAGTGCTAGCTGCAAAGGAGTATGAATGAGATGATAGGGTATTAGTAGAAAGATGCAGTTTACAGGTCAGAATGTAATAGTAACCTTTCACTGTGAAAATTGAAAATTAACCTTGGGAGTATTGGATTGTTTACAGCTTATATGGTACTTTTATTGAAGAAGAAAAGTTTCTAAAAAGACTTCCTGTGATTTTGAAGATTTTGAAATGATGCTGTTCAGTGTGTGTTAGTTTCTCTTACTGCATCTTGCTCTATTTTTGTTTATGATGCCTACACAGAGGGCAGTAGTAGGGTTTCTTAGGAGTTCACACTTTTTTTTTTCCAATTTTAAATTTTGATAGAAGCTACAGTGATTTACTTGCTTTGGGTAAAATTCATAGTGAGCATTAGCCATGTCTGTTGAACTTACCTAGGGATATTACTACTTGCATGTCTTTTATCAGACTGCTTGACTTTTCTTCTTTCCTCTTACCTGAGATAAATAGCAGAGGCAGGTTCCATAAAAATCATATGAACTTTTTTATAATTATCTTTCTGGAAATTTAAAAATCTAGTTTCAAATAATGATTAGCATTTGGAAAAAATTAAATTGAGGAGGAAATTATTTTTAATCAGAAACTTCCCTTTCAAATGTTGATTATGGCTTGTATATAGGAAAACTGCTTCACTGTTAGTATAAAGTATTATTTTTTGAAGAAGTAAACCACACAGTGGTGGTGATAGAAAAATATCTAATGCATTATTTAAAGCATAGCATAGAAGAAACTAAAGCTTGATGTCATGCTCTTTAAAGTAGCAAATTTTTTTTCAAAAAGCAAATCTAATACATACGTTTTAAGATGCCATGTAGTGATAGCTAGTAGTGATTGTGTAACACAGCATTTCTGAGTTTGTAAAAGAGACTTTTATAAGCGTGTTTGCGGGATGCAGTATTGTAAGCTTAGTTTCCATCTCATTTGATATGGTAAGAATTCAATTATATTATTGTTAAAACAAAGTAATAAAATTATGCAAGTGAACAAAGTAAGCTAAAAAGATCCATTGCTTATCTATTTACTACATACTGCAGTATCCCAGCTTGCACGTAACTGTGGATCTAATAAAATGTTTTATGTGGAAGTACTCCCAAAATCTTATACTTGCATAGCGGTGTTGTTGGTAATTCTGTTGTGGTTTTGCATAATTTCTCCTGAGTGTCCTTGAAGTATCCGTGAATATATATTTAGTGTTTTTAATTGTACTGTTCAGAAATAACAGATCCATTCTAAACACCACATTTTCAGAAATAAGTTCAAGTAAAGTTTTATATTCTTCAGAAGAATTTCTGTAAGCTTTCTGAAGTAAAATACTCATTCGAGGTATTAAGATTTTGTACGCAGTATACTGCTATTCACTTTTTTCCTAGATTCTTGGAAGAGTTTAGACTTCTACCCTAGCAACAGTTGTTTGGCTTTAGCCTAATTTATATTACAGTATAATAGACCTTTCACACTTAAACGCGTCTCTTTTTTTTTTCCTTTTTTTCTTTCTTTAGGTAGCTCTGGTGCAGTGGACAGAGAGTGTGGGTCTCACTCTGGTTAACAGGGATTTGACTTCCATGCAGCTGAAGACCCCTGGTGGACACATCCTGACGTACTATATTCTGCAGATCTTTCCCTTCACTTCTGAGAGCAAGCGCATGGGGATCATTGTTAGGGTAATGGGGGTGTTGTTTTTTATTTCTCAGAAAATGTTTTTACGGAGTGTTTATTTTGATAAAATTTAATAGAAACTTGATCCTTCAGGGAATGCATTTCACAAGGTTTTCAAATGGAAAATATACCTTTGACACAGGTACATATGAAATACTAGGCAAGCAATTGTAGAAAAATCAAGTTAACCTGATGTTACTTGTTAGCTTTGTAAAGGACAAACTCTTCTCTTACATGGGAACATGCTAATTTAATTACTTCACACTTAGCCTCTGATGCTGTAAGTTGCCTTTAAGCCTTTGGCTTTTAATTTTCCATTTGTTTCTTTCATACAAAATCTGTTACCTCTTTAAAGGATAAATTAATGGCTGAAACTTCTTAGAATAGTAGTTAGCATCGTTCATACTACTGGTGCTGCTGCATTTCCCAACTCGGCATTGATATCTGAACTGGCATGCGTGCACAGCATCTAAGATTTATGAGACGTGCTTAGTTGTCTCCTAGATGCCCAGTTGGGAGCATAGTAATGGTCCTTACAATCTCAGATGAAAGGAAGCCACAACACTGTGCTAAAAGGAAAGTTTAAACCTTTGCTAATGTTAAGCCATCCAAACTCCCTGCCTCAAATCAGGTACTGCAACAGTGTGGCTTCAGACAACATTGTTAGATAGTTAGGTCAGTGCCAAGTGCCAGTTAAATAGGTGTCAAACTCACCAAATATTTTATTTGCCCATGATGACAAGCCAGGCATGCCATTGGCCTTTGGCAAGGATAAGGATACTTCAGGTAAATACGTGCATGGTCAAGTCTGAAGAGACCTTGGCAGGTTTGAATTTCATTAGATGAGGTTGGCACTAAGAGCCCGTTTAACAGTGACATGTTCAGAGATATTCTAAGAAGTTCATAGATGAGACTAACTCATTCCTTCTGCGACAGACCATACCTCAGAAACTCCTGATTTGTATTATATTTGCCTGCATGTGAATTCTCTGAATAAGCAATGAATGTTTCATCATTGAAACATCTCTAACAAGCATTCACACTGTTATTTGTAAATTTTTCATTAGGTATTTGAAAGATACAAAACAAACTGTCTGTTGTTGATATATAGTGTATGCCATCAAAGAAAAAAAATAGTAGTCAGAGGGGGCGTAACAGTGGTATTTTAATATCTAGCTGGGCATTTTAGGAATTCTGAGAATCTGTTATTCACATGGACTTCACTTAGAACTGATACTCTTGTATGAGAAAGTAGGGAATATGCAGCTCGAAGGCATTAGGGGTGTCATTGAAGTAGTAAGATTAAGTAACAAAATTTACCGACCTCTTGGCAAGGTACTTCATCTTTTGTAAATGATAATCCATTGAGTGCCTCAAAAGAAAATGAAGTTATTGGTAGGTAATTGTTTTGACTGTATAAACAGATGCTTCCCCCCCTCCCCTCTATTTCTTTTATAAAATTTTAGGATGAAACGTCAGGAGAAATTACATTTTACATGAAGGGTGCAGATGTTGCAATGTCCACTATTGTACAGTACAATGATTGGTTAGAAGAAGAGGTAAGAAACAAAATAAAAATTTATTTAAAATAAAAATATCAGGTATTACTGGAATAGGCCCAAAGGAGAACCTGAACCAATGCAGTAATGGGTTTTGAAGTACAGTTCCATATATTCTGAATGAGTTTTAAGCTATTAGAATTATTTTCAATTCTTGAGTAACCCACAGGAAAAGCAAAGCTGGTAGTCATAGCAGAACACATTCCTACTTAGAACAAGGAAATTTGTTTTTCATTGACTGACCTTTCACATAAAATCTAATTACTTCTGAGAAGTGTTCTGCTATAAACCTATTTATCCTAAAATGCCCTTGTTTTATCAATTTCTACAGTTGAGTGTGATTATGAATTACAAAGTTTAATAAGGGTTGCAGCCAAATTGAAATATATTTTTGCCACACTTATTAAACTGAATATAAAATAGCTAGTGACTGAATTTCAAAACTGATTATTATTTTTCACTGTGTGGCTCCAGTAGGTACCAGCAGTCATCTTATTTTGACCCTGCATACAGACAATATGTTAATACAATGATTACACCATGTATGTTCATAATGGTATTGGCAATATGAATCAATATCTGCTGCAGGGCAGTTTGATTTATTCAGGGACATGAATAAATTAAACTCCCTCAAGACCTAGCAAAATGTCATAAAAATTACTTTTGGCGATAATGATGCACAATTAATTGTAAAATACTTGTTTAATTTATTTAGCTTTATGAGGTCAAATCAATAAGTGTTTTGCACTGGACAGCCTTGTTTTTCATTAAGACAGGCTATTCTACAGCTATTTTTAATGTGTAGATATTTCTTGTGATAAGAGGTATGTTCAGCTGGGAAAGAAAATGTAGCTCTGTTATGTGTCTCAAAAATAGTTTTAATTTATTTTAAAGCTTCAATCTAAAAGAGATTTTCTTTAAGCTAGCAGAGGAAATACAATTAGCTTACCAATAGCATACCACTCCATTTGGGGAATCTGAAGTATAATTGTTTTTTATTTTGTTTGTGGCTTCTCCAAAATAATCTAAGAGTCTAAAAAAACATCAGAAGTTATGGTACAGATATCCCCTGTTAGTATATAGTGTAAAATGTGTACATATAGTCGAATATTTGCATAATTGTTCTATGTTTCTGTCTATTTAGTGTGGTAATATGGCACGAGAAGGACTGCGTACGCTCGTCGTTGCCAAAAAATCACTGACCGAAGAACAGTATCAAGATTTTGAGGTATGAAGGGACAAAGTGATCTTGTGCTTCACTTTATTTAGTTACTTCAAGGGGAACGTGCCTCTCTTTTCTTCTATTAAGGTGGCAAAAAAGCAGATTCATGTTTAAAATATCAGTAGTTGAGGTATAGCACACAACCTGTTAGAAATTTTGTCATTCATTCGTGATTGTTCTGCAGTCATAAATAGAACACTGTTTTTCTTTATTTTGTGACTGGACAGTGTTCTGCCAGACACTAGCATAATGTTAATTCTGTAGCATCAGCGTGACCTAAAAGAATCTACTCGTTCTCAAAGATAAGGACAGTTCCTGCTTAGATGCTGTGATGCTAATTCCTAATAATTGTTCAGAAGACATTCTCTTGAGGTGATTTGTCAGAAAAAAGCCATGTATAATATTGGGTGTAAAGTAAAATTAGCTCTTTTAATCTTGTTTTTCATTAAAGGTATTTAAAGACAAACATTTACCCTAATGAATCCATATTGTAACTGATAGGTAGACTGAATGTATACTTTGAGTCATAAGAAACTCTAAGTGATTTTGTGTTTGTGCAGAGTCGATATAACCAAGCAAAGTTAAGCATACATGATAGAAACCTGAAGGTTGCTGCTGTTGTAGAGAGTTTGGAGCGAGAAATGGAACTGCTGTGTCTCACTGGAGTAGAAGATCAACTGCAAGCAGATGTTAGACCAACTCTAGAGATGCTAAGAAATGCTGGAATAAAGGTACTAAATGCATACTGCTGACATAACAGATTATAACTTATTAACTTTTTGTTAGAAGGCATTAGAACTACGTTTGTCTATGTTCAGGTTCAAAGTAAGAAATATGCCAAGTCCTAAGCACACTCAGGGCATGAGCTAGCAGAAACAAACAGGGAATTGTGTGCAAAGCTTCCAGAACAGATTTCATTCCTCTTAATCTTACTTCTGTTGAATACTACCAATGGATAAATGTATGTGATTCCCAGTCATTTATCCCCTGACTGTCTACCATAAACCGTCCTAGCTGACATTAAATGAGTTTGGCACAGATTTCGTATGATAACAATGTTTTCAGGCTTGGCACTCTTGAGAAGTCGCAGCAAAGATCAAAACATGAATTGTTTGAACTAGAATTCAAAACTACCCTTGGAGTTTGTTCAAGTCATGTTAAAGAGACAGTGTAAAAAGCTTTGCTCAAGCGTTTGTGCTGTGTTTTCTTCATAGACAGGCTATGCTAGACAGCTGTCGATTGCACATTTAAAAGTAATACATTTATTTGTTTGAAGTAAGTGTAGGAGCAATATCTGAGAGCAGTGGGCAAGATTGTATATCTCTTTCTTGAAGCAGAGTGTCAAACTCTTAATCAGATACAGTGGGATTTTTAGCCTGAGAAAGAGGCTAAGTTACTTTGCTTTGCAGCAAGCATGGGAAATCTCCCTTTATGTGAGAGAGGAGTGGGAATGCATGGAGCTCTGCTTTGGAACAAATGATGAGCCAGTTGAGAATTCACAGGTTAGAAATATTGGACAACGTTGAGGTGAGTGTCTGCTACAGAGTGCCTAATCAAGAAGTAGTAGAAGAGGCCTTCTTCAGACAACTGGAAGAAGCCTCACATCTGCATATGCTGGTCCTTGTGCTGAACTTAAACCACCCCAGTATCTGCTGGAAGAGCAATGCAGGAGGGCACAAGCAAACCAGTAGAGATGTTCTACTAGTCCTCCTACTAACAAACGAGGAAGTATTGGTCAGGGATGTGAAAGCTGGTTGAGGGGATAGCCTTGGCCACCCACAGTAGTTATGAGAGGTTGAAGGTCAGCAGGTTCAGGATGATCTTATTAATGTTGATAAATACCTGAAGGAAGGGTGCAAAGAGCTCAGAGCCAGGCTCTTTTCAGTGGTACACAGTGAAAGCACAAGAGACAAGGGATACAAACAAAAATAAAGGAAGTTCCACTTGAATGCGAGAAGAATTTTTTTTACTGTGTGTTCAAATGCTGGAGCAGGTCACAGAGAGTTTGCGGAGCTTGTCTTTGGAGGTGTTAAAAACTATCTTGATGTGGTCCTGAGGAGCCTGCTGTACCTCACCCTGCTTTGAGCAGGGAAGTTGGACTAGATAATCTCCAGAGGCCCCTTCCCATGTCTGCTGTTTTGTTATTCTGTTATTAATTAATCCCTGTTCCCCAAAGACTTTCAGGTGAATTAGTTGGTAATGCAGTGGTGTGCACAATTAGCAAAACATATGTATGGATTAAAGCCTTATGATTACCTCAAATTTGTTTTTAGTATGGTGAGACTAGTGCAAAGTACTTATATACTAGTACCTCATGTATAGTATTTTCTCGTTTGCTCTTGCTATTTCTTCTATATGTGGTCACTTCTGACTGTTAGGTATATCCTACTACAAATAGGTATAGATTAGTGTGACAGTATTTAGGGGTTTTTTTGTTTGATGCTTTTGGTTTGGTTTGTTGTTTTTTTAAATTATTAGTTCTAAGATTTCAGAGCATTAAAACTGTTCTGACTTGAATTACAAGCAACATTATAGTAGTCTGGAAACAATAGTAGCTGTACATAGGTCATAAACTTACAGATTACTTGGTTACTATGAGAAAACATGAGTCAGTTGTTCATTCACTGACTCACATAGACACTAATGAAAAGTATTTTACCTGAGATGAACAGGAAAAGAGGGTGAGACTTACAGTTTAATAAAATTGCAGTTGCTAACTGTCCAGTAATAACTGCTGCAGTTTAAGCCATTCTTCCTGTGTGGTCTGTTCTGTTTGCTATAGGATTTATGGCATTTCATCCAGATGTCCTTCAACTTTCTTGGTAGTAAGGGACTCTCGCTTTAAGAACAGATGGATCCTCAATCTTATTCCTTAAATTTGAATGCCTTCATCCCAATTTTGTGATCAGTGGGCAGGATTTCTTTGGAGTGTTAGGACTGTAGCTCTTCCTCCAGGATATGCTGTCCCATTGCTTGGCTGCTGCTTTTTGATAGTCTCACTAGAGCCATAGGCTGTTGTGTCACATCGTTTTGCTGGTAAATGTAGTTGTCTGGATTCTCACTCTTTTGATCAAGGTAGCATAGGGCCATAGCGAAAGGCTTTCCCTGCTGTTCAGCTATGTTAGTGGGCTTCCCCGAAGTTTCACCTTGTAAATTGAGACATTAGCCCTTGTGAGAAGGGAAGGGGCATGGAGCTGCCTGAAGTCAATAAAGTTCTTTTCTGCTTTGTTGCAGTGAAAACAGCTCATTAATTTCAGTTAAAAAGGCACATATCAGTATATTTTCTTTGGTAATCTGATCCCAAAAGATAGCAGAAACAGGTTGGAGAGAGATGCCATTTGGATTTGGAAAACAGACGCATTAATGTCAAATGGAGTAAACTTTCACGTTATTCTGCAGATATGGATGTTAACAGGAGATAAACTGGAGACCGCAACTTGCATAGCGAAAAGTTCTCACTTAGTTTCTAGGACTCAAGATATTCACATTTTCAGACCCGTAAGTATGACTCCAACTTTTTTTGTTGGCTCATCAAAGGACAGCTAATAACAATGTTACTTTATTTGATTAGTGGTTGGCTGCTTGTTGATTGGTGGGTTATTGTACTGAGATTAAAACCCAAAATTGATGGGTTATTGTACTGAGTGTCATAATAATGATCAAGAGAGTAGTACTTAGGTTGTTACTCAAGGATGTAGAATTACTAAGCATTGCTTCTGTTTAAGTGTGCTTGTTTCTAGGTTTGTGGATATGCTACAGAAACGTTTGTAGCCGTGTTCAGGTTCAACTTGTGTTTTACACTCCTCACTCATATAATGGACATAGTAAGGTACCTCTGAATAATGATGGGGGCAGGTCTGTGTGGGGTGCTGAGCCAGTAGGAAAGTGTCCAGGAACGTAGGCTCTCTGAATGTGGTTCTTGCTTCTTCTGGCATTTTCATTAATCGAACTCTTTAGACTCAAGCAGAATTAATTCTGAATTAAACTGTGATGCCAGCATCCTTTGTATAGATGTAGTTCAAATCAGTACGAGAAAACTTGATTTATTTTTTTGTTGTACATCATGAGATATATTTGTATTTTATTAACAGACTGTTTTAAGATAATTGTTAGAAAAGAGAACTTACATCTTTTTCTGGACATTTTGGTTATATTTGCATAGGATCGACTCTACTAAAGCCAAACAAACAGATTTTCCAAATGTTGATTGATGCAGTGTGATCAGACATAATATGTCTCTTTGTTCTAAATTAACCACTTGCACCTACAGAAATAATTATATGAATATAATTTACATGTAAATGTAGTTTCTTCTGAAGCATCGGAATGGCAAATTAGGCCCTGCAGACTACTGTTTGCAATTAAATTATTAATGCTTCTGATAAAACGTCAGATCAATTTTTGTTGACCTTTCCATGTTGTAACACCACAAATTAAGTCTTCCTGAACAAAATCTATTTAGTTGAGTCAGATTTTTATTTTCATTACCTCAACTGGTAATAAGAGATCAGCACAAAACTGAGTTAACTTAGAGTACGCAAAGTTTTAAATTAGTTAGAAAATGGATTTATACACAATTATTTCTGTGGCTGTATTTGTTGCAAAGAAATAACTACTGGATTAATGTAAGAAAATACCAAACACTCTAACACTTGTATCTTAGTTATAAATTAGTAAATAAAAAATTATTTACTGCTTTGGCTTCCCAGAAAGATGCATTTTGTTTTTAGCGCTCTTCCTTTTTATTCTTAGAAGTCTCAACTTCTCCATTTTTTAATGAAATTAGCTGATATATTGTTCTAGAGATATTTACAAATGGAAAAAAAATACCCCTGATAGTTGAAAGGTAAAACAGAGAGGGGAATTACTACTCATCAGTGTGCACCAGGTGTTGCCATCTCTTTATATCTGTAATGTAGAAAGATTATAATGGGTCAGTGCAATCTGTGGTTCCTAACAGCTGGCAGACAAGGACCTTTCTCTTTACATTTTTAATGGTGGGATAGGAAGAAAAACTTTTTTAACTCAGACATGTATGGTTTTTTCTGTTTGCAGGTTCTTTTTAAATGGAAGTCAAATTTTATATGTAGTTGAACCCATCTGAAGGGAGAAAGGTCTTTGGACTGATTCTGGGTAGTAGGGGCCAAAGACAAAACTTCATGTTCAGTGTAATTAAGACTCATATTCTAGAAGTTATTTAATCAAAGTGCTGACAGAGCCAAAATCAGAAGTGTAAAATCACAGTTTGTGTTTTATTCTGTGCTTGGAACTTTGTCTTGCATGATAGCTCTAAAATACATTGATCTTTTTTCGTAAAACAAATGCATACACACAAAAAACCCCAACAACAAAAACCCAAAGCAAACAAACAGAAAACCGCCCAAAACGGAAAAATCCAGCCAAACAAGAAACACCAAAAACTGCCAGTCTCCTCAAAATCTGGTTATAATTTAATGTTTTCATCTTCTGTGTTCTAGCTCAAAACCTTCCAGAATCCATTTGGTAATCTTTGAGCAGTTTCTGCATTTCACACCTGGGCCTTTCTGAAACGATATTTATGTAAATTAAAAAATTAAACTTTTGAGGGTTGCTTAGGGGTTTTTGTCTGTTTTTATTCCAGCCCTGCCAAGATGGAAGGACGCAGGTCAGCTTGAACTTAAGATATTTTAATGTCATTAATTTATTAATCTTTTTAGCCCTGGTCTGTCTACTTGGATGAGGAACCAGTTAAGCTGACTACATAGATTTTCCTTATTCGAGGATTGTTTTTTCATTCCATAAGATTTGAGGCTTGTAGTCAAATGCCATGGGTACTGGGCTTGCACTGGAGTTGAAGAATCCAGGCCTTCTTGGTGTGAGTTCTCAAAACGTAATTTATTTAGGCAGGCTTTTTTAAGAATATAACAAAATCTTTTAAGTGAGCATTTCTTATTGAAGGTTACCACTCGAGGAGAGGCTCACTTAGAACTAAATGCCTTTAGGAGGAAGCATGATTGTGCCTTGGTGATATCTGGGGACTCACTTGAGGTAAGAACTTGGTTTCTGTCAGATTACATTTACCTATATGTTTATGTTCAAACAGTAAAGTATCGGCATCTTCATGCTCTTAAACTTTTTTCCAGTATTTGCCCATACCTCAAGTTGTCCTTAGAGATACTTTTGGTTTTGCCTGAGTGCTAACAAGAGGATATATGTTCTAGGTGGGCAAATGTTGCTGGTTCTCAGGTCTCCTGCATTATACCAGAATGGAATTTGTATGCATCGTGCTTTAGTATTGTCTCTTCTATTAACCCCCAAAGCGTGTTGGCTTTCTAAGGAAAGAGAATGTCAGTTTAAAATACTAAAGCCACAGTCAGGAGAATGTGGCTTTTTTTAATCCTAGATGAATGGTGTGCTAGCAAAACTTCGTAAAAGAATCCTTTTATACTGTGTTTTTGTATTAGTTTACATGTAGTAGTATCTAATCGCATGTAAATGCAGGTGTTATTTTTTTCCATAGGTTTGCCTGAAGTATTATGAGCATGAATTTGTAGAGTTGGCTTGTCAGTGTCCTGCTGTAGTGTGCTGCCGATGTTCACCCACCCAAAAAGCTCATATTGTGAAACTGTTACAGCACCACACTGGAAAACGCACATGTGCAATAGGTAACTGTTGGCACAATCTTCATTGGCAATAGCTAAAATCTGGGATAAACTTAAGCAGTAGATGGCACCATTGAGAAATAGTTGAAACAAAACCAAAGAGACTTCTTTATCAACAACCAGGTGTTACGTAGCTGTAGAAAATCCCATTCCATGAGAAAGGTGTGGTTATCTTCTTTATTTCCCAGGAAAAATTTTGATTGCTGAAGTCAATAATCATGATCTATAGATTAATTGTAAGAAATTAAAGATATAGAAGAGGTTTCTAAGATACTGTAAGGCCAGGAGATTAAAGCTTCTGAAGAGCTGAATATTGCTGTGACATTTTGCAGGTGATGGAGGAAATGATGTCAGCATGATCCAAGCAGCAGACTGTGGAATTGGAATTGAAGGCAAGGTAATGTTAACAGTTTCATTGTCAAATATGTGTCACAAAGTAGTATAGTAACATGGAATTAGGAGCTTCATTCTTACACAGTAGTGAATTGATCATTTGTCATTAAAGTATGCTGTAGGATGATAAAAATGCTTAGTCTTTGAACGAATATAGTCTTTGCTTCTGTCTCCTCTGCTTAATCTTTTTAAACACAGAAAGCATAGCATTTACCAGGGTAGGCGATTAAACTTACCTGTTATAGCCACTGCATCTTAGAATATGCACAAAAAATTGTCCTTTGTGTCTCGTTGCATGGTTGGTTTCTGAAGCAGGAGCTAACTTGACTTTTAAAATTAATTATCACTTAGAATTTTGAAATTCAAAGCACATCTTTTACACTGACTTTCATGTTTGTAATATTTTTGTTTTGTTCTAGGAGGGTAAACAAGCTTCCTTAGCAGCTGACTTTTCTATCACACAGTTTAAACACATAGGTAGGCTGCTGATGGTACATGGTCGAAACAGTTACAAAAGATCAGCAGCGCTTGGTCAGTTTGTCATGCACCGAGGCCTTATTATTTCAACTATGCAGGTATTTAAAGCTTTGTTTTCTGAATAGTTAAAAACACTATGTCCGTCTTTGAAATGTCACAAAAAATCTTAATCAACCAGTATTGTTATTTTTTCTCTATTGCGATGTTTTGTATATAAAATTATATTAAATACGTAATTATCTGCTTTTTTGTAGGCTGTGTTTTCATCAGTCTTCTATTTTGCATCTGTTCCCTTGTACCAAGGATTCCTAATGGTAGGGTAAGTCAAAACCAATAGTTACGATTTCTGATAGTAATATAGCAAACTAACTTGTTAAATAACATCACGTAGTTGGTGTCTGCCACATTTTTAATACATTAATTACTGGTATGCTACCCAAACCTGGAATGAGTCTACAAAGAAAAGTCAAACTAGGCTGAATATGCACTGTATGTGGAGGGGGGAAACCTTATTATCATTTCTCTGATGAAAGAGATCTGCATAGCCTTAGAAGACACCATATAACCTTTTTCACATCTGAGGTGAAAACAGTAGAGGGAGTCTCCCAGACCAGTTTCAGTGAGAATAACAGATTTCTCTGTTAAAAATGGAGCTGAAGCTACTGACCATGAAATTTCTTCTGAGCCTGCGCTACCTTAGTCTGCCACATCGATTTCAGTTCAGGTGAATATATGCTGGATTAGAAGCTTTGTGGTCTTGTTGCAGAAGCTGCTTTAGTAATATGGTTCCCCAAGTCATACAGCCAAGGGATATGCATATATTCATGATTGTCTCTGCTCTCTGCCCCTTCTGTCCTAAGAGCTTCTTTTTATACTCCTTGTAAACAATAACAAATCAATAGTAACTTAATTCATAGTCAAATCAAGGTCTGATTATACCAGACTCTGCAGAAAAAAATGTTTGTAAATAGTTGTGCTAAGTTCTAGGAAATTACATGCTGAAATATACATCTGGCATGTGCATACTAAAATCCAAAGCCACTTAACAGAGCTTTTAAGACTTTTGTTCATCCACCTACCTATACCATGATGTCCAGAATATAGCACTTGGTTTTTTCTTCAGTTTTCTTGACATTGTCTGTGAATGAATTTAAATGTCAGGTCTTTGAACTGGTTGTCTGAAGTGCAAGTGCACAGGGAGTATAGTAACAGTTGATAAGCTTGGGTTTTATGTATATATATATAAAGAAATATATTTACTGTTTCTGAATATATAGAAGCTCTGTAACTTCTCGTGACTGGCAGAAACACAAGAGCAAGTTGCATGTATAAATCTCTATTGGTGAGCCACCTCAGTACTGGGTAGAAGAACCAATTTAATTCCACTTACACAGAATAATTGAACTCAGTAGATCAATTTAAAATCATACAATGCAAAAGGGTCAATATATGTGCTTTCTGTTCACCTAGGTATGCAACTATATATACTATGTTTCCAGTCTTCTCTCTAGTGTTGGATCAGGATGTGAAGCCAGAAATGGCATTGCTATATCCCGAACTTTATAAGGATCTCACAAAGGTATGAATGTCCTCACTGCTCAGATATGAACAAATGCTGAAATCTCTGGTATGCAAAACTGGGAATTCTTACGCTCATTTTCTTAAGATATTCCACGCAAGACAAATACACAAAAAATGTATGCAGACTTTTTTACTATGAGAATAATGCATGGTACCAAGTGTTTCACTCAGTTTTATTAATACATTTGTTAAGTCTCACCAGTGGTTGGACTGAAACAATTCAAACATGAAGGTATGTTGACATAAAAGTTGCTTGCAGTCTGGCCCCAGGATCTCTGATCTGGAGTTATTTTTACCTACTTTTTCCTCCTAAACTGACAAATTATCTCTTTTTTTTTTTTTTTTTTTTTTTTACTCTAACCCCCAGAAATTACTACTGACTTCTTCAAAAGCTGACTTTCTTTAAATAACAGATACTGGTAACTGTTATATCTTAACTGAAACATCCGTAGGTACTGCTTTCTGTCTGTTTGCACATACCTGCAAACAATGAAAGTGTGTAATTTCTTTACCCACAAAAGTGGAACAAATGTCAAGATTCTGTTTTCATGAGGTGGTTGTTTTGTTTGGTTTTTTTTGAAAAGTACTTCTGCTCCATCTTAAACTGTCAGCTAGAAAAGTTAATGATCCAAGGCAGAAGCGGAAGTCAAGTTTTTTGTTTAGGCTTAAATTAAACTTCTTGGAGATGCTGAATTACTGGCTTTCCCAGCTTATGTTGCACCTTGGTAGATATTAAATAAGTAAAACCCAAGTAATTCTCTGCAAAATTAAAAAAAAAAAAAAGTGGAGAAACAGGAGAGTACAGTTCAGTGCATTGTGTGTGGCACAGGCTGACGATCAGTGAATGATTATGAATGAGCAGTACAAAAAGTTATTTGTGTTCTACATTTGACTTCATTATTTCGAGGTAATCTTACTGTGAGTGATTATTACAACAATTTAGGATCATGCTGCCTTAGTCATGACACTATGAAGCCTACGTATTTCTGCACATAATTTTGCAAATTATGGACTCTAAATGCAAATCTCTGCGAATGCTCTTTAGCTAGTGTTCAGACATATGTGGATGTGGACTGTAATTGTTTTCCTAGGAATTGTTTTATTTTCTGGGTTATGCTAGTGATGAAAACTTTTTTTTTTAATTTCTAAAATAATAAGCTGTATTGGCACAAGACATTGACAGACTCCTGGTCCTGTGCAAGAGGAGGAGAGAATTGGCAAGGTTC
>NW_010183030.1:26392-38437 GCF_000695765.1 Mesitornis unicolor
GAGAGATGGGTGTGACCACATACCCTGGAGGATGCACCAATTCAGCATTACTCTTACAGTGGCTACTACGGAGGTATACCTAGAAAAGCTGATGACAATTTGAAAGGAAGTGAGAGGGCTCCCTGCTTTCATCTGAAACTGATGCACAACCTGTTGTGTGGCATTTCCTAGAGGCTCAGGAGTGACTTACCCCTCTGAGTTCCATTGAGATGAACCAAAACTCAAGCTTATTTCACAAACGTTGCTAATTGGGAGCTATGGTCGAAGGTAGAAGCAGTGTCCAGTACTCAAAGGAAAATGAGTAGGCACTCATAGGAGAAAAAAAAAAAGTGTTTTGTGCTTGTACAAGGATTTTTTCCTGTACGTTCAGTCTGTCACCAACATTCTAGACTATATACAGAACTATGTAAATGTCTTTAGCACTCACCATGAACTCTGTCTATCAAAGGAAATGTTTTAGCCTATACTGAAGTAATATAAAGAATGAATTAATCACTTTCTATAGCAGTGAAGCACATTTCTTTGTAAAGTGCTCATTCTTCCCCGTTTCCAGAGTGATCATTTCCGTTGTGCCAAAATGGCTGCTTTGTTTGCCATTTTATCCTTTTAGATGTGTATCCTTTCAACTCTGCAATTCTAACATATTTCATCAGTACACTCACAGAATGCACATCATATGCACATGTACAGCATTTTTTTTATTTATGCATATATTTCAATCTGTAACATTCACAAAAATATTTAAAATATATTTGGTAATAATTACTTGCTGAAAACTTACAGTAGTCATATGTTTATCCTATGAATGTAAATAGTTCATCCAACATTTAAAAGTGACTAGTAACTACAGTTTTGCTTGAGGTTTGGGTCAGTAGGTACACAATGCTATTTTTCTTGAAGATTACATTTTACAAACAAACATACAAATATTTTAAATAAAAGAGCCTGTAATTATCCCTTTGAAAACCAGCCAGAGCACTGCAAGATACAGTATTGTTGCTGTTTAAGGCTTTAACTGTCCTACCCCCAAAATTAAGATTTTGTCCAATTTCTATACAAGTTTTTTATGAAGAATCATGAAAACAAGTAGAAGCTTTTTAGCCTGTATCACTTCAAAGACTGCTTCTTTTAGTTGTAAAATGTCTCTCCAGTGAATAGCTATTAAATGTATGAACTGAGTAGATTTTTATTTTTTTTTAAAGTTATGTTTAACTGCCCTCTCACTTGTTTTCCATAGGGAAGATCTTTGTCATTTAAGACGTTCCTCATCTGGGTTTTAATCAGTATTTACCAAGGTAGGAGAGAGTCCTAATTTTACTGAACTGAGAATTTTTTGTCTGCTATTAGCAATATTGTTTTTCAGCTGCAGGTTGAATTCCCAAAGCTTAACATTTCATCAGCAGTTATATATATTGCTTTCTGTTTATCTCGTAAATCGATATTCCTGTAGTGTTCCAGGCTTATTCAAAACACCACGTGGATTGGTATTTTTATTGGTGCGTGTCGCCTAAAAAGGGACATGTTTTTAATTAAATGCTAATCCAGAAAAGTTTTAATGAGTGCTTATCACATTGCATATATTTACACAGTGGTTTTCTTTCACGGAACGACAGAATGACTGTTGAAGAAATCTGAATTATGTAATCAGTCAAAAGTAATTACACTTTCAACAATATCTCATTTATTTGTAGTACTTGACAAAATGGAGTTAATTAACAGTTCATCAGATATATTGCACTAAAAAGTGTTTTATTTTCTAATAGTTTTATTTCTTTACAGCTTTACTTTGATTGTTTTATTTCACATGCACAAAGTACAGTAAATATCACTTCTTTTAGAAAGATCCATGTTGTTAACTTATTAAAATAAATAACTGGGCAAGTTTGCATAATAAGCAATCAAATGTTCATTGTGCAGTTGTAAAAACTGGTACGCTGAGATTTCGTTGCTCAGTTAACATTGTGTGCCTTTCCTAGGTGGTATTCTGATGTATGGAGCCCTGCTGCTTTTTGAATCTGAATTTGTACACGTCGTTGCCATTTCCTTCACTGCCCTGATCTTGACTGAGCTCTTGATGGTTGCACTGACCATACGAACATGGCACTGGTTAATGGTGGTGGCTGAATTCCTCAGTCTTGGCTGCTATGTGGCCTCTCTTGCATTTCTAAATGAATACTTTGGTGAGTAATACTAAAAGAATTTTAGCAAAAGAGCTGTTGGTTGTTTTTTGTTGTTTTTTTTTTGTTGGGTGTTTGTTTTTTTTTAATTAAGTATAAGTGATGTTATGCATTGTGAAATACAGCTTTCTCCACAAGAAATATAACTGAGTTGAAATTAGGCTTAATTAATATTGGGTTAAAATACTTCCTTATCCTTTCCTCCTAGATTTCCCATCTTTGATCTGATCTTGACAGTCCAAACTACATACCTTAAAGTGGCTTTGAGATTTGCACTATTGAAATTTATATTCTTAAAAATCAGGATCTTCCACTGAGTTGGTAAATTATTTTGTATGGACCTCATTGGATCTAACGTACAAGCTTAAAAGAGCTGAAGTATTGCTACAGATTGAGGCAGAAAGCTATTAGGATAGATACTTTATATAAGAATAATTGTTTCATAATTATGTTAAGCTTATATTAAGCTTGCTTTGCTTTAAATTGTGTTATACCACACTGTGTCATAAGGTTCTGATTGTTCATAGTTCACAAGATGAAAGAACACATTTTAGCTGCAAATCTTAGCAGTCAAGGATCAAAATAATACTTATTTCTTCTTATATCAAATTATCCTTGAATAAAAACAACCATCTCAATCTTAGTGTGGTTTTATAAATGTAACTTTTACAGAGATCTATGTAATAATCTTGATGACACTTCACAAGGAGAAGAATCCAGCTCCTTCTCTCTGTTTTTCAGGAGTTGATGAGTAAAGAGTTTTGCCCTTCTTCAGTTGTCACTTCTCATTGCAGAATTAAACGTTTTATGGTAGTTTCTGGGAGTCTCATAGTTCTGCTTTCACTCTTTCATGTGTTTTATTTATTTTTTTTTTAGTCAGTAAATGCTTCACAGCCTGTCCCAGGTGTTCTGTTACTTACCAGATTTCTCAGAAGTCAAATTTTAATGAAGAAACAACCCTGCTAGGCTTGGTACTTG
This sequence comes from Mesitornis unicolor, assembly GCF_000695765.1. Classification (NCBI taxonomy): domain Eukaryota; kingdom Metazoa; phylum Chordata; class Aves; order Mesitornithiformes; family Mesitornithidae; genus Mesitornis; species Mesitornis unicolor. The sequence goes on from NW_010183030.1 coordinate 29,548, forward strand.
TATAGTACATTATTTCAGGTTTGCCAGAGTACTTTTTTCTTTTCTCTGACACTAATGCACAGGCTTTTTAATAGAGGTTTTTGGGTTGATTCCTGAATCTCCCCAGCCAGATTACAAATGAAAGGAACAAGCAAGGAGAGATACAGATATTGGCTCTTTAGTCCTAACTTACAGGAAATTCATAAAGCAGAACTTGCTGCTTCACCTTTCTTAAGTTTTCTGTATTGGTGGCAGCCAGCCTTTCCATCCTTTGTAGGTGTTGTTCAGTAAAAAACACCTGTCGGTGGTGTTCACAGATTTGTAAAAACTGCAGGGACTTTGTTTCTTGCAAACCTTTCTGTAAATGGGAGTGCTTTAGTATCCTCATGTATTTGCTGCACAAGTCCAAACACTTAAGTAAATGGTTGCATGGCTTCTTGCAGCCTGGGAGCTTAACTTCTGTATTTTTCATCATTAAGGGTACTGAAAAGGCTGCAGTTTCATGGGATTTTGAGAAGATGTATTTTATGGTGTGTTATTAATAAGTCAATTTGAGAAAATGCATTTCAGTTAATCTCACTTCTGCGTAACGCTTTACTCTTATTTAGTTTGTCACATTATAACTGGGGGGAAGCAGCCTTTTTTTGTGCATGTAATGTTGTATAAACCAAAGTTATGGTTTGCAGTTCAAGGTATAGAACAACTTCTGTGCATCAGGGAAAACAATCCTGTCCAATAGTGCTTGACTTTATCAGGAAATAAGCAGTTTCTTTCAACGATGTTCCTTATAAGCATCATCTCCTGCTCCCAGAGAAATGATGCCATAAGTATGGCTGGGCACTCAAATTAGACAAAAATATTTGATGCTGCTTTACAGCTCTTACTCATGGAAGTAAATCAGTCTTTAGGTTTCTGAATTAGTTGCATGCAATGGCTCTTTTAGGCATGTCTCTGTGGTATGTTACGTAAACTTCTAGTATGTCTAAGCAGGCTTAGACTAAAACTGTATAACAAGTTTATGCATTGAAATCAAGTATACAAAGTATTTTTAATGAGTAAAGTTGGGGCAGTAAAGCATTTCTTTGCTGCATTTTCTGAAGTGAATTTTTATTCACGTTTAACCAGTTCTGATCAAGTCGTTATACTGTCGAGTAAGTTATACCTTGAAGACAAATGTCAGAAGACTGCCTGCCTACTTACAACCTGAAAATCTGACCAAATATAAAATCTATTTTAAAGATGTTTATCTTTAATTGCTGTTTAAAATACTCTATTTGTCATGTGAAAGGCAATAATATTCCAGTTAATGCTACTAACATATTTTTAATTTCCTTTTTGTGTAACTAACCTGTTTGGTTTTGTTTTGTTTTTTGTTTTTCTTTTCACATAACTTCCGTATTTTCTGTAAATCTGTCCTTTCATTTCCATTCTCCCTTTTTGTGAAACAGGTATAGGCAGAGTGTCTTTTGGAGCTTTCTTAGGTAGGTGAAGTTTAACTTCTCTTGAAGGTTTTTTTTTTTAAGTCTTTAAAAAAAATCATTAGAAAGTAGTAAATTTTTTAATATACGTATTTGCAAATAATGGAAAAAGCAAAAACCCCACAGTTCTTCAGGTTACCTGTATTCTGGGATCTTTCCATGATAATTAATTGAAAATATCGTTAAAAAATTTCAGTAGCAAGTGTAGGGTGTCACCACTCTTGTTAATGTTGATCACAAAAAAATGCTTTTCACTGTGGCTTGTGGCAATATCACTTCATTGTTTTCCTTTTAAATTTTTGGACTCTAATTTAATCTCTAAGATTCTAAGAATTATTTAGTCTAGTTGTTGTGATTGTTTCAAAGAAAAATAATCTGAATGTGGAATAAAGGATCCAAAATGGTAGCAGAATTTCTGGCTGGGAACTTGTAGTGTGTAAAATTTTTTTCTTAGTAGTAGAAAAATAAGCTGGCTTAACTTTTTATTATTATGAAATCTTGCTTTTAAACTGAGGTTCTATTTCCCGTAAAATTGTGCTGCAAAACAGTGTAACAACTGTAAAGGAACCCAGAAATTCCTATCTAAAGAAAAAAGTTAACAAAATCAAAAAGTTGAGGTTAACTTTCTGATATTTTATTGCCTTTTTTAAAAATTTGTGTAGTCTTGAACAATAGCAAAGAATTAAGAGAGTTGTATTGACTTTGCACTTTGGAAGTTCCAGTTTCCATGTTATCAGCTCCTATTATTTATTTTCCCTTTTTATTTTTGCAGATGTTGCCTTTATCACAACTGTGACCTTCCTGTGGAAAGTGTCAGCAATCACTGTTGTAAGCTGTCTTCCACTTTACATTCTCAAGTACTTGAAGCGCAAATTTTCTCCTCCAAGTTATTCCAAGCTTACCTCGTAGAAGTAATTATATTCCTATGGTTTTTCACACACACTAGTCTGCAAACTGCACATTCACTGTGCTTTAGTGTCTATGGATTTATGTTGGACTAAAGAAATTGAAAAGAAAAACAAAGAATCAAAAGTGATTGAGTGAACAGAGCACAAAAAAGAGGAGGAAACATCTGACAGGTACATTAACACAGAACTACACTAATAAGACTATCAGAGTTAAATTAAATTTTCTTCATGTTGAATTTTTTTTTACACTCGGTTGCTATGATTATAAAATAAAACTGAATTACCTTTGATTTGACAGTGCTTCTGAATGGTTTCATTGCTATTGTAAAGGATTTTTTTCCTACTGCACTAATATTCTGCAAGTTAAATTGAAGTTTTTGTTATTTATTACATAACTTCCCTTTAGTTATTACATAACTTCCTAATTCAAGTTCTTTCCTTTACTGTTTATATATGAAAGAGTTCATTTGTCCATACTTACTATAAGAAATCTAATACCTGTAAATGCCCGCGTCTGTATTAGCAGCTAACTGTTATTCCTCATCAGATATTGAGTAATATGCACTATTTGAATTATGTACAGATGTCTGCATAGCACAGTATTATCTTAGGAGCTGTTGTCCTATTCTGTACTCTCCATTTCTGGTACCACTAAATATTACAGATCTGTGATGTTGACAGCAGTTCTTTAAATGCACATTACAGACGGGTTGCACAAAAGCTGTTTAAAAATTAAATTATAAATTCTGTACATAATTCCACTGCACCTATTGATCTGTACAGATATCAGACATGGCTGCTCAGTAAATATGTTTTAAAATTCTTATTCATTTTGTATTTGTAAAACTGCAAATAGTGTCAAAGTACATTTCTATATATGAGAAGTCCAGTTAACCTTGTATTAGCTAATACATTTAAATTGCCTTGTAATCTGTTTACTTAGGTTACTCAGGTAAAAAAAAGAAAGACAAACACATGAACATTATGGTAGGATAATCTATCATCTTCCAAGTTGTAAATGTTATGTTTTTTATAACTTAGTTTGGTGCAAACTTGTTTTAAAAAAAATTCAAAACATTTTTTTCTTCTTGTAAACTGTCAAGAGTTGAGTATTTTGGCTGAGTTATGACACTTCACATCAGTTGAAGATTTGTTCCAGAAACTCATGTACTCTGACACAAACTGAAGGGTCCAAACCTTGCGTACTGTACTGGAAAGTAGGATATATTATTTTAGTTTTCCATTGTGATATAACTTTGCTTTCTCAAGAAGTATGTATAATGAATTTGGCATAATCTATTAATCAGCGGAAAGGAACAGCATCATTACCCATGCTTTATTTATTAAATATTTGTGTGTGTGTGTTTTTGAAAAACACTTAACATGGATGTCATTTTTATGCCTTTACAATGTAATTCCTTGTTCAGTCTCTTACACCTTTGCTCTTATGCCGTTATTATATTGGATGAGTAATATTTAGGTAATAAATATAACTACTTCCTGGGAGAGCAGAGGAAACTGCTGCAGGGCTACTTGGACTCTACTCCATTAATTCTTTCTTCTGAAAGTTTTTCTTACTAGCTATTTATCTGCTTTTTTTTTTTTTTAATTTTCATTCCTTATAAAAGCAATAAAGCCTAATTTCTACCGAATGCTATTAATGGTATATGTATTAAATGAACTACTGAAGTAGTATTTCTTTTTAGTTACACAACACTGCAGACCCTTTTGTTCTGTAAACTCACTTCTGTAAAACCCCCACAAGATGTCACTGTACTTGCATACTAGCAGAAGCCTTTCCTCATTTTTCGTGTTTTTGGCAAGATACTCCTGGTTAATATTTTTGGTTTAGTCCTGTGATATTTTTGTTGCTGTTTCGCTTTCATTTTCTGTTTTTCTCCAATAAGTGGTAATTACTTCGAATCAATTAAGAAAAGTCAGCAGTGTGCAATTGTTCTGAAACGATAATCTTCTCTTCAGACCGTTTTGTCTTACACATTGTGAGCTCACAACCGTATGCATAAGATTCAGTAAGTAAGCAGAAGATTAGAGTTGGTCACTTTTCATCTATACATCACATCTTTGACATTGGGAAGCAAATGAGAAAAAATCAGAAATTAAACTAGCAGTATGAAAGTGATGGTGTTACCATAGTACTGCTGCATGAGATACAATCGCATCCATGTGTACAGAATTTGTAGTGTGCATCTATTAATCCTCAGCATTGAGACTGTGAGGTTAGTGTGATAGCAAGTGTGTAGATCCTACATGCAGATATAAGCCTTGCAGAAGTGGAGTCAGTTCTCCAGAGTGCCTGCTTGGTTGGCGTGTTTTCAGTACACTGCAAACCTCTGGTTTCAGCTAGCACTTTATTTTGAAGGCCACGGGAGTCTGATTCAGGTGCCTTACCTTGCTTTTTGTGGTGCAGTCACTGCAAAACTGTGTATTCCAGGAAAGTCTGTTTTCTGTTAATTTTATGTCACTCAGCCACAGTACTGTAGAAGGGTAGGGATACCAAATCACAGTAGTTTACAGGTAACAATATCAATGCAGAATTTAAGTATTGTAATGTGACATCTTTCAGCAGAAAGCTTTAATGCATTGTGGATCTCAGTACAAAGTAAGCTAAACACCATCACAATCCCTGGCTTTTAAAACAGACTAGAATGGTAATGCGTTCTCTGTGCAGGTGACTGAATTATTTCCTAAGAGTCTCATTCTGTTGTCATTTTGCATCAGTATATGTCAGGAATAAGTCTGGTGCTTACATAAACACAGGTTTAGGCCTTGGATGTGCAAGTTACACCCAGAAAGAGCTTAGTTTTATTTGGTGTTAAATAAATGTTGACTTCTGTGAGCCGCTATGTCAGATACGCATTTCTGAAATGGTAATCATGTGTCCTTGAAAACATATTTGGAAGACAATTCCAGAATTGGGATAGGATGGAGGAGCAAGATGTAAACAGGAAATATGTTTTCACCAAAGTAACACATGTAACAATACTGACCTGTTTGGACCCTGTTTAATAAGTGTATGAGCTAAACATCTGCTAGATTTCCTATGTAGTTTGATGGAGGAACACAGGCAAAAGGAGAGATCTAGCAAAAAAGGAGTACTGGCAATTTTTACACTGGTTTCTTCTGCTGCTATTCTAAACTGATGCGTCCATGTAACTGCTGGAAAACATTTTACTACACAAGGTACTAGTTTGCAAATGGAAGCCAAAATTAAATCCTTGCATACTTAACATTAAATGTGTAGCACTCTTGCATGAATTCAACTGTTTACAACAGTATATTTGTGTTCAAACTGAGCTTGGTGACATGTACCATCAGAATTCTGTTCTCTTCCCAAAATTTCAGATGGTTATCTAAAACCATGTCACTGCTTCTGTACATGCATAGGAAGTGTGTATTATCTTGGTTAGCAGCATCCACTTGAGCCAACCAGTATGAAAAATGTCCTCCTACTCTGTCCAGAAGAGAGTGCAAGCCTAAGCATTTTTCGGTCTCCATTTAAAACATGTCTGCAAGAGGGAACTCTGCAGTTGTGAACCTTTTTAGACTGAACACCAGTTCTGCAGGTATTTAAGCAAGAATTTTAATATTCATGTACGTAGTTAAACAGCTGTTAGACATGGCGGTCAACTTCTGTAGACAAAGAGGAGATGATTTCCCTATGTACTGCTCTTGCTTATGCCCATTTGTGCACATTAGAGAGCAGGCCTGAGCAGAGCAGTGTAGTCTCCATGCTCCTCTGCAACCTTATTGCTGTCTCAAGGCGTTCAGCTTACTTTGAGAAAGAACTGGAGTCAGATCTGCTGATGAGCTAGGCAGTGCATTTTCAGGATCCTCCTCCATCCCTACACTGATGTGCCCCTCTGCCTTGCCTCAGATAGGGTACGCTGGAGGTTTCCTTCATCACTAGAGGTTGGGACTGCATGTACCTGAACCTACTTTATTGGCATAGTTACCACATACATGATGGTGAGTCAGGCCTGAGGAAGGGCTTCCTGTTTAAATGACAGCTTAGACTTCCTTCAAGGCTTTGGAGATGCATAATAAGTTTTCTCCCCACTTTTGCAGAGCTCTGTATCCCTGGGTTTTATATTGGCTAGATAACATTTGAAAGAGGCTTGCCTCTGTTTCACACTTATGTCTCATCATGTGTCCCAAAGTATTAATGTGGTTCCAACAGCCCCTGCAGGGCAAAGGAATTTACTGCAGAGTATGTGCAAGGGGGCAGTAGAGCCTGGGCCGACAGCGCTCCTTAAAAAGGGATAGCCACAGGAGGAGAGGTGGCTGCTCTGCTCTTGCTACTGATGCAGAAGCTGTTCTTGTAGGTCCTGCTTACTCTGGCACTTATTTGAATTTTAGCTTCCATGGAGTTTCTCCCTGTTTTTACTGGCTAGAAAGGAAAGAATTGGGCCAGCAGTCTCTTATAACACTTCATTTAATAACCTTTCTGTATCTAGGCTGTTGTTATTATAACTCAATTGAAACTTGAAGGCAATCAAAAAAGCCCTTTGATACGTTTGCCCCCTGTAGGGAGGAAAATCAGTACGAGTGAACAAAGACAACACAGATCGAACATTATACGTAAACAAACAGGAGGCACAGTATCTTTAACACTGTGTTAAAAAGCATAGGAATTCCTTTTGTAAACAAAACACACTTAAAGTGAGATATTTCCCAACAAGTATTAACTACCCAACAGATGCCCTCAGCAGGGTTCACAGCTGTTATTGTGAGTGGGAATTTGCTCAGCCAATTGCTAACAAAATCCTTCTCAAACAGGGAATTGCACTGAAAGACCTATTCGCTACTTCATCGACCAAAAACATAGCTTTTATCAAAATGTTTTACAGCAGAGGCTGTGAAAACCGGATGCCTTGAACAGAATAATGAGTGTGTTCCGCAGTTGAGTTGACAAATTCTACTTTATTCTCCCATTCCTGACTAGGTTTTGGCAAAACTGCAGCCAAGATTTCTCCTTATTGTAGTTTCCTCCTGTCCTCCAGCATGCTTTTAACTCGAGATCGTAATCAGCAATGGTAAACCTCTAAATTGCTCAGACAAAAGCAAGTTTGGGGAATACTTAGCCTTTTGGTGTTGCTGAGCTATAAGAAAGATTATCATCTGCTCTAAGAAGATACGTAATTTTCTGTAACTGTGATGCATGGTAAGTATTTCTGGCCCTGCCTTTATTGCTCTAGCAGTAACCTATGTTTATTTCCTCTTCACAGAAGTAGTAAGAATTGAAAGGGCTTTAGTTATAATGTTCGTGTGTTTTAAGCAAGCAGTACACAAAATAGACCATTGTAATTCTTATTTGTAGAACTACTTTCCGTTGTTTTTCTATACTGTACACATTTAGTTTTTTCCATGAGCCCTCTGTGTTTTGCTCCGGGTTCTAAGCATGAATTTGATTTTACAAACCAAACACACATTGTGTGGAAGCAAATTACAGATAACTACTTCAAAAGTCTGTTGAAAATTAATTCCTGGCCGTTGGGGCTGGGGGATGTTAATGGATGAGCAGACCTGTAAGGGTTAACTGAATGCACTTATGTTTTGTATTTATGGCAATCATCTATTGCCTATTTGAAGGACAGACCTGGGAATTCTCAATTGAGGTGTTCCCTTGGGGAAAATGCCTGTGCTGCATGGGCTCAGTGGAGGAAAGTGAGCTGTTGTCTCCCTGTGTGTGATCACTGGTTGCTGCCTTCTCCTGCCATTGAATTAGAAACTCACCTAGAGAAGCACAGCCACGCTTCCTCCCACAGCTTCTGGTGCCCAGAGCACCTTCTCCCTTTGCCATGACTTCTCTTTTGGATGTAAGTGTGTTGCTTGGCTCGATCCTAGCCAAACGGAGCTTATCTGAGCTGTAGGAGGTAATTTTTCCACTTGAGTGCCATGAGTAAGAGAGATGACACAGACGTGGTCTGCTACATATTTATCCCTCTCCAAATGCAGCTAAAGCAATTGTAGGCAGTGTTCAATTTAAAAACCAGACAAAGGTACAATTCTGTCAAATTCTAGAAACAAGCTGAAAGAAAACAAGATTTATTGGCTTTGAGACATCTACCCTGTGGCTGCAATGGTTTTGCCTTGCTTATAGGTGCCTGTCAGTTTCTGGCATAAAGTTCTTCACTTTGTAAAATTGTATAAATGTATAATTGTAAAATATTTCAAGTTATTAATAAAAATAGTAATAATCTGGTTTTTAAAAATATCCTAACTGGAGGCCTTCACATTACCTTCACACACACTGCCTGTGTGTGGCTGAGTATAATTCTGCTAGATCCTTTTACATTATTTTTGTGTTAGAATAGATGGAGGGTCACGAGTTGAAAGCGACATATGAGGACATCTGTGCATATGTGAGAAACTGGATGTTATAGCAAAGGATGACAAAATTTAGGAAATAAGTATCTTGAAGCATTTTAAGCTTGTGTATTGTATAAGATTAGGAATAAAGGAGGGGTGGAAGAAATCTGCTGCTCAGAGTAACTTCGGTTCAGC
>NW_010183030.1:38468-50747 GCF_000695765.1 Mesitornis unicolor
ATGTATGCAGACCAGAGCAAAAAAAACCTACATGAACATTTTAGTTTAAAATAAATAAATAAATAAATAATGTTTTCAGAAAAAAAGCCTTTGAAAACAACCCACACCTGAATGCCTGAAACCTACTTAGGGTAATCACATTTTTAACAAGCCATCTCAGGATCACAAGCCTGAAAGAAACAATTTCAGAGTGTCAAAATGCCATGCATTTCTGCCTATCCTCTGCTACCAAGTCTGTCCCTGCTTGCATTGGATTTTCCCTCGCCAGGATGGGCTCTGCCAGTAACATCAAGCAGGATCCCTGCACGTATGCATGTGTGATGTCGCGTTATCCCAAGAACAGCGATCGCACAAAGGTGCCTCCGTGCTTTGGTCCAGCTGTGCCCACTTGCATGTGGAGGCACAAGGGCATAAGTAGTCCCCAGCCAAAGAAGTTCTCCAGCTGTTGAAGCCATCAGCTCCTGCATAAACTTGTTTGTAGTGCTGGAAGGGGGGAGCAGGGCAGAGAAGAATAAGCTATCTTTGTATAACCTGATGTAGATTTCTGCCGGGGGGAGTGGGAAGGAACCCAAGGTGCTGGTCACATAACCACGCTACCAGCTCAGCTTGCCATCTGTCCAAAAGCAATTACCTGGAGATGGCAGGTGAGGCGGGAGAGTGAGGAGATAGCTCAGCTGTAACGCAGAGCCAGCCCCAGTCACTGATCTAGTAGTGGGCAGCAGGAGCGTCTCTCTTCTTGACACGCAGGTAGCTCACTCTGCCAGCTCAGATGTACCAGCACGGTGAGTGATGGAGTTCGCTGCTGGAGCAGCAGGGGGAGGCTTCATAAAGCAAAGCCTGCCCAAGACAGCGACCTCAGGGCACATGAGCGGAGATGTCCAAAACTGCAGGATTTTGCGTGTTCTGGTCAGCCTCAGGAAGTGCCTTCAGAGGCAGAAGGCTGGGGGAAAAAATGAAAGCATATGAGGAAAACTTAATTTTGCCTGAAACCCAACAAAAACATCCCCTCTACCCTTCACATACACACACCATCCCCCCCATACTGCATTGCTCAGTGTGGTGGAAAATCTGGGCTATGCCATGGTGTAGTGCCAGTGCAGCTCTCCATGGCTTCCACCTCTGGTTCACCAGTGTAGCAGGAGAGAGTTTACTGTTGGATGGTGCTGAATTTCTGCACTTTTTGTTTCACCTTGTACCCAGCTCCTTTGCTGCCTGCCTCTGGGTAGCAGAGAGGGCAGTGATTCCCAGTCCACTGGGGGGGAAATGAGAAAGCTGCTTGCTGTTATCTTGAAGAAGCCCTAAGCCAAGTCGGTGGGGTTTGTCTGTCTGGTCCTGTGCTAAACAACACTCAGTGTGGAGGTACATCCCCTAAGCACAACGTGCTGCTTTGATGCAGGTTGAAGCCAGACCCTGCACTCGTAGCAAGCCACTTAGAACCATCCTGGGGACATTGGGAGGCCTCCCTTACATGAGCTGGTCTTCCTGCAAGCCATCTCATAGATCATTTCATTGCCTTAGCCATTCTGCAGTGCCTTCCTACCACTCCTGCTTGTGTTCTCTGAGTAATCTGGGGGTCTAGGGCCTCTTTGAAATTGCAGCCCGCTGATCTTGCAGCTGCTGACTCAAGCATAGTCACATCTGCGTGTGGGTCAGGGTTGGTGACTATAAAGCCTTCATTTATTTGTGTTGTATTTATTTTGAAAGATGGGACACAAATTCCATGAGAGACAGACTCATCTGGCAATCATGTGAAGAGGGTGACTGAGCAGCTGCTCATGGCTGAGCTTCTTTGGGGCAGGCTGAATTCAGCACATGCGCTGTCAGTGCAGCTCAGGGAGAAATCTCGGAGGGAAGACACCAGATAAAGAGCTCTCCAGCAACTCAAGAAAAACAGGAAAAACAAAGGCCTCTCTGTAGTCTTTCTTAACAAGAAAGTCTAGTCCTGTCCCAGGCATCTCCCAGCTCTCCCACTTTGCACCCCTCCTCCTCTGGTTTGATACTTTTCCAAGGCATAAAAAATGAGGGAACTTTATCTCTTCTTAAGAAAAAGAAAAAATGGGAGCTGCTTGTGGGTCTGGAATACAGCATAGTTAACCAGCTTCATGTTTTGCAAATTTCAATGAGGATATCAAAACTCCAGGCAGGAACTAAGAACTTAAGAGGCGTGAGGTGGGTGAAGGGGGAAGACTAATAATGTCCATGTTTTTGCCCATACTATTATTTCCCTGGTGGAGGGGGTCTCCACCAGAAGTGACTGGTGATTTTTAAATGTCACTATTTTTAAGATATTTTCTTTGTGAGTAGGAGCCTGGTTTCCAAAAAAAATGCTAAGTACTCACTGTACAAGCCTTCAGCCTCTTGAGAGAACTCAAGCTGGGCTACCAAAATGGTAAGTCAAAAAGGAATAAAAAGAAGAGTATAGGAGCAACAAATAGTAATCGCTATTGGTATTGTATTATCAGCCCTGAGCAGTGTCCTGGAGAAGATGATACTGGTTATTCAGAGAGAGGGAGAGAGCCCCTTTACCCATTAAGAGACTGACAAAGGGAGAAGGCTTTGCCATCAGTGAGAATGGCTGGAAGTGAGGAAAGATGACAAGAATGGTGAGGTGGGGCTAGAGCCAGTGTGTAAGGAAGAAGGTCCTGGGACGTCCATGAGGTGACCTGGGGAAAAAAGAAGTGGTACGACTTTCTTACAAGAAGGCAGAACTTTCATCAAAGTGGTAAACTTGCTAGCTTAAAATCTTGGGTGTAGTGAGGCTTGATGGTGTCATTTACACAAAGGGTGAAGGAAGGACATCACTTTCCACCTGAGACTTGATCATCTCACTTTCATTTGAGAGTCATCACACCTTACAGATTGCTTCATTTGTGTTTTGGTTGGGTTTTTTTTCAGAAAAATACAGTGTAATTTTTTTTTGTTATATTCAGGAGTGGTCGATCTAGAAGTTAGTTGGTTAAGTTTGGCGTAATTCCATATCTGTCACTCAATTTTATTCTCATCCTCCTCCTTTTATGCAATTATGAACATTTCTGAGTATAGGAGATACATCCACAGGGGCTTCTGTCCTGCTCAGAGCTCTAAGTCAGTACTCTGGCTTGGCACTGGTTTGGATGGGTCCCACCTCCTGCTCTCTCTTCTTACATCACCCCAAGAGATCCTCTGCCAGAGCCTGGCTATCAGGTCTTTGCCTGTCTTTCAGGGCACCAACTGCTTGAGCACTTGTTAATGCCATCACTGGCAAGCACGGTCAGACTGTCAGAGTTGATTAGCGTGGAGCTTAATCAACAGAAGTGAAGTTTCTTAGCACAGCGTTATGACTGAAATAGCTGCAAAGCAATGCTGGGGAGTCAAAGGCAGTGAGAGAGACTGATTGCACAACCCTCTGTGCCAGCCCGGCTTCACACACTGCCCAAATTTCTAACCCAGACACAAGCAGCACCTGCATCCTTTTCCTACTAATTCAGCATCTGTGCTTGCAAAAAGTGGCCTCGGGTTCCGTTTGAATGACTGATGCCGTTAAGTAGGTCAGAGTCAACATCAATAAATACGAGGGGTTTGCCTTACTATTTCATTTCTAAGGGAATTGCAGGCAGTTTCTTGTGAGAACTGGTGTTTTTACACAAGCCAGAAGGGGGCAGTGGAAGCTAACAAACAAGTAAAATCCAGCCTCCGCTGTCATAATAACCAACCAAAAAATCCCCTTTCAAGGTACGCGGTTTTTTCTAAAATTGTGTTTCAGTAGTCTGGGAAAGAAAAGTTTCCTTAATGGCTTATTCTTAGATGTTCCAGACACGACAGAAATCACTGTCACAGAAAAGACTGAATTCCAGTGCAGTGATTGTCAAACACCATCATCCCAGTGTCTGAGCTGGGGATGCAGCCTACGCCGGACAGGCTGATTTATCGGTGCGGACGCTGAAAGGTGGAGGGGTTTCTGACAGCAGCCCATCTAGGCTGGCTTCAAACCAAAGTCTTGGGTATTCAGAGCCTTCACCCTCAGAAGCAAGTTTGTGGTTTCTGTTGAACTTTTAATTGAGTGAAGGAAAGAGAAAAAGCCCTTAAGAGAAAACTACCCCAGAGAGCATTTACTGTGATAACTTATGGACAGTGTTTCAGCAGCCATAGACACAGCTGGGTAAGGACAGACTTCACGTCCAGGCCCTCATTAACCAATTTTTGCCAGATTTTCTGGCCAGTAGTGCCAGCCTCCAGAAGCAACACGTTCCCGTGCTCCTAGCAGATGTTTCATCTCAGCAAGGCATTCCCCTCCTTGTCACTTCTGATTCATTTCTACAGGGAAATGCTATGCCAGACCCAGCACTGCGGTTGGGTTGGTGAATCAACATCCTGGCACCCCTTCCCCTGCCTCCTGCTGCCCCACTCCACATCTTCATACCAATGTTCCTGAAAGACCCTCATCCCTGAACTGGGAGCTCGTGCTTGGGCCCCTCCATACTTACCCCAAGCTGATCTTTTACTACTCTGATCTACCACTGATACCAGCCTTAAATCCTAACTCAGCTGTTCATCCAAGCTAATCCTAGGATATATGAGGTGTCTTTTACTGGGTTTTGTACCCAGACAGCAGTCACCCTGAGCCACCTTCAGATCCCTCCTCAAGACAAATTTTTACCCTGAAGTCACCAAGTCTAGCCAGCCATGAACTCCAACTGGAGGAGACAGTTATGTGCGTGTGTGTGTGTGTGTGTGTGTGTGTGTGTGTTTGCATGAATGAGAATTCTGGGGCCTCTTTCTGTCTAATCCCTTGGGTACTCTACACCTGCTGGCATTCAGTGAGCAGTGACCAGAAATGGGAGCTTTTGGATGAGGTGCTCCAGAGCTTCATGCAGCACTGGACCTCCACAGCCCAGTGACAAGTGGAGAAGGTTTCCAGGGGTGGGTGCAGAGGCCATGTGTGGGAGGGAATGGCCTTTCTTTGTCCTGCTAGAGTTGCTGGCCTAAAGGAGTGCAGCCAGCCAAATCACAGACTTCCAGGCTTGACAGCTTTGACTCATTTAACTTGAGAAACACCAAGAAAAGTATTTCACTGTGGCACAGGTCTTACGGACATGCATCAGTGCTGGGCAGCCAGCAGGCAGCAGCCTTTCAACAGTAAATGCAAGTGGCTTTCATCTCAAAGACCCACCTCTAGCAATGGGTTCTTCAGCAGAAGTCCCAAAGCATCCCAAAAGCCAATTTTCAGCCCTAGTCTTCAGTCTGGCTTTTCACACCAGAATAAGCTTGGATAGATCCAGCCTGCACGGGTAGGTCAGGGAGGTTTTGCTGCCATTGCTCTACCTCTCACCGTTACAAAGGCGCTGCTGTCTGCAAGGATTTGTCTACACAGTTTGTTTTCCTTTGCACCACACGCACGTCTGTGGGGAGCCTCCTTCTCACACACCACAGCTGAGAGGCTGCTTTAATTTCGTCATTTACTTCGTGCGCTTAAAAAAAAAAACCTGAAAATAAATTTAATTGGACTCTTGGGAGGAAGGGAGTAGGGAGAGGAAAGTCCTGAAAGCAAAGAAGAGGAAGATATTAATTTGTATCATCTTCATGGTTTTCTTTAGCTGTTCCAGGCTTGCATTTGATATATCTGCATTAATTGAGGTGGAACAGTCTGTTGGTGAGACCTAAGCCACAGAGCAGACCCAGTGCCTGGTGCCAGGAGGTTGTGTGGTTTTACAGCGCCTGTAGTTTCACTGTTGCACTGGAACCCGGTTTAGAGCAGAGGAATCGGGACGTGCTTTCTGGCATTTTTCTTAAGATAAGGAAATTGATTCTCTGGCTTTGCAGAGCTGAGAGTCTCACGTTGGAACTGCTGGCGGTGAGGACTTCATCCTGAAAAACTTCTGCGAGGTCTCCAAAAAGTCCTGCTCTGCAATGCGTGCCAAGCAACTGCAATGACTTAACTTGTTTGGTTTCCAGAGGCTTGACTGAGGGATCCCAGATAGAAGTTTGACCCTACTAATGTTTGCAAATTTGTCTTGTTCTAGTTGCTAGAGAATTTGTACTCTCACATACAGCAACAGATGCAAGAGATGGACTCTTCCTGAGACTTTCTAGTTCTGCATACTCATTTGGAAATCAATTTAATGCATTTTAACTGCCTCTTTTTCTCCTTGGTTTTCTCTTTAGAGTAACACACCAGCAAAAAAATAATAAGGTAGAGTCTAGCCAGGCAGACTGCTAATGAGGAAGTTTGACTCAAGAAGATTTTAATTTTCAGCATTTGTTCTTCAAGACAGCAATTTCAGCATGTGGGGATGTCACAAAGCAGTAATGCTGTCATTAACTGATGGAACAAAGGCATTGGGCTCATACGTCTTTTTGTTACGTGAAGAACCAAACACTTACATCCTTGACCAAATCATAAGAGTCTGACAATCTGTTTCAGGATGCTGGTTCCCTCAGCCAAATCATTCCTATAAAGCAAATTCTCATTGTGCATGAAATATGGTGTGAAAAGAATGAGGGAGATGCAATTCAAGCAGTGAAGAAGGAAAGGTGTATGTTAAAAATCCAATCTCTTGCCAGCCTTCCATGATCCCTCTGGTAAAGAGAAGATTCTGGCTTTGCCAAGCTGATCAAAGGGCTTCTCAGAAACCCCTCATCCATTAAGCATTTCTGTCAGAAACAGAATTTAGCCGAGGTCCATGGCATCCTGGCAGGGTTGCACAAAGTTGGACGGGGAGGTAGGATCAAAGCCAGCCCGCCTCTGAGGTGCCCAACTCCGCAGCTGGTGTGGTTCAGCCGTGACCTAGGTACCACTGACCACTGTATCCAAAACTTGCCATCGCTGTTGAGGTAGAACACTGCAGGCAGCTGAAGACAGCTGCACTCAGCATCTTCATCATAACCCAATAGCACTCGGTTTCCTATCATTTCATCTTTTAGGCTGAAAAGCTCCAAGTTTCATCCCTGACCAAGGCCACTGTCTTTGGAAAGACCAAGCAGCTCAATGTTTGGTGAAAATGAGATGGGAGAGAGTATATTGCTTTGCACCATTGGGCTGTAGTTCGTCATTACCTACTTTACATGAAATGTAAAGGATGCTCCTCAATAGTGCATAGCCACAAGTGAGTGAATAGAACCTTGGCACCTCATTTCATTACATGGAAAACACTTCCTCTCTTCCTCAATACCTCTCCTCCCCTGGGTTGTCTTATCATGCTGAAGTACTGGGGAAAAGGAGAGCAGGGACTGGTGTTTGCAAGCATCTGGCGCATGGGGCCATAGTCAAAGTTGCTGCTGGAGAAGTCCAAATCCTATTCATAAAGTTTGTGAAAGTGAGCCCAGAAAAGTTTAAAGCAATGATTTTGTTTTCGTTGGCGTTTAACAAGGTTACTGACTCTGCATCAGAAAATGAGGTCAGTAAAAAGTATACAAGTATCAGAATATCGATGTTAGGAGGATAAACTAGGGTTAGAGAAGAGAGAAGAGCAATAAATAGGACCACGCACACGGAGAGAGCTAACAGGCCAGATCTCCCGGGGCTCAGCACCGGGACTTGTTCTGTTTAAGAGTTTTGTGCAAATGAGCCCACGGCTGGCGCAAGCCGCTGGGTGTCCAGATGCAGATGACATCATGGTAGGAGGGGAGGCTGCTGATAAATTTCAGGAATCCACCAGACTACAGGAGGATTTGGAGACGCTGGGGGAAGCAGGCTAATACCAAAGAATTCAATATTACACAATGGAAGGTTATTCGTTTAGGGAGAACCAATAGCACACTTAAATGCAAGTTTAATGAACTGGAGCAGGAGGAAACTAATGGAGGAAAAGACTAAGGCTGGTGCTGAGGAATGGTAGGGATAGCAGCAGCCCCACAAGTAAATGATAGCATAGCTGAGATTTTGGAAAAGAGGGCTCATGCTGTGGCCATGGAGTCCAGGACTTCACATTGGGTAACTCGTTTCATATGGCAACCAGGGTGCTCTCGGCATTGAACGCAGAGACCAAAACAGGCCGTTCCCCAATTACTGAGAGGGTGGATACAAAGGGTACTTCTCCACTGCCAGACCTGTTCTGTGCCTTGGGATATGGAGCCTTAGATCCAAGAGGAGATGCTACCATAGCACACATCTTGGTGGACACATGTGTGGGCCATCAAGGCACTTGGTTGTGACTGCAGCTCAACAATACATGCCATCTTTGGTGTAAATCACTTCAGTCTGGGTCTTCTCTGGCTGCCATGGGGTATACACTCTGGGAGAGCGGGGAGAAGATGAGGAGGATTTACAGATGCTAAAGGAGTGAGGATCTGCTAAAAGCAGTCTTCCCAGGGGATCCAGAGCTAATTGGCTTGTCAAGAAGGAAAGGAGCCCCTATTGCAGTGAGAAAGCCATGTGCAGCCTTTCTGAACTCCAGACCACCACTGGCCCTGGGTCACTACTTCCACAGATCCTTCTGCAGCAACCTCTGTGAAACACAGACATCTGGAAAAAAACTGGCTGGCACAGCCTGAAACCAGGACAAGGTGCAACCCCGTACCTCAGAGGATAGATGAGCTGAAAGCCACCATCCCCACAGTGTATAGGAACCGATACCTACCACGGGTCCCAGTCTCCCACAGACATTGTAAATCTGACATTTCCTTTCCCCTTTCCCCGGAGAAGGGTCTGCTCTGCTGCCAGCTTGAGTCCCTGTGTACCCAACCAGCCGTTCCTTCATTAAGTACTTTTGAGTATGGCAAAAAACCCTGTTACCACCCTCTGTACCAGCCACTGGGGAAGTCTGAAACACGTTAAATATTTCCGGAGCTGAAATATGTTGTCTGGCAGAAAACTTTGTCACTGCTCCTTTGCAAGTCTGTCTATACTGCACAAGTATAAAAATTTGCCAGTTCTTTAGCACCATTTTACAAACAGTGTTATACATGCTCTTAGTTTTTAACCACCTACTGAATTGCACATTTCATTGGTAGCATCCAGGAGGAAGTGCAGAGTATCAGTATTTTCACTCTTGATGGGTGTTTTGCCATGGGAAGGGAGTACCTGAACCACCGTGGTGGGATCCAAGGGTCATGCCATAGCACGAGGATTCAGCCCACTGCTGGTACCCTCCTCAGCCCGGACCAGCCATGAAGAGGAGATGCTGCACATTGACCCCAGCCAGCAGCAAGGAGTGCACCCAGAGCACAGGGTGTGCGCCCACCAGCAATTCGGGTTTGTAGAAGGGGCAAACCCAAAAGGAAACAAAGCGGCACCGATGCAGCGTGTATCATTATGAAATTATTTCTCTGAATTAATGTCTCAGTTTAATTCCGTTGCAGCTTTCTGTATATGGGTCTGGTGTGGCTGTCTGATGTCTGTCTTGATTTTAAAAAGCTGATGTCTGAATGGATGACTGTAGCTCCAAAGATGTTTAAGGTCCTTTGCCTGCAGTACCTGGCTGCATTCCTAAAGAGTTGTTTAAAAAGAGTCCACTAAATCAAAAGCTAGGTAAATCAACAGAGCACTCAGCGTCATAATGAGGCTGGTTATAAGGTAAATTACAACATTATTCAAGCACACAAAATTGCTCCTCTGGCACTTGTCCTGCTAAGTGCAAAGCACCTTAAAAGTGGTGACATGATTTCTGGCAGCCTGTGAAAGAGGCTGTGTCTGGGGGAGGGAGGCTGAGCCCAGTCCCTGCCTCTGCACCAACCTCTAACTCTGGGGTCTTGGGGCAGCAGCTGGCTGCTCCTTGGGTGTGCTCCGTGCCTTGTTTGAAAGGTTCGTGGATGTGTTTTCAAAATGGTGCAGTACTGGCCACAAACGCTGACCATGTGCTTTCTCACTTTCCAGCAAATCTTATTACAATTTTCAAAGGAGGGGATTAGAAAGACTTTAATTAGGGACTTGGTTAGAGAGGCTTGAGACTTATAAATCTTTTGTTACAATGAATGAAATTCTGAACAGATGCTGATGCTTTTGAAGCTGCCAAGACCCAAAAGATGGGAGCGCAGACCCTAAGGAGATGGCCATTATTATATGTGTTAGATATAAAAGGTTAGGGCAAGAAGCCCAAAGCAGAACAAAATGTCTGTACAGAGTGTGGGTGTCTTTTTCTTATCTGTGTCTTGGGTTATGGGATTCTGTGCATTTATTTTAAGAAAATATTTGATACTGGGAAGATACATCCCTGCTTTCAAAACACTTGTGCAGATGAAGCTGAAAGATTCTTATTTTACAGGACACCACGCAGAGAAACAATTTGTCCCAAGTCTTGCAAGCAAGTCAGGGTGCAAGTGAGGAACAGCAGCAGCCCTGCCTGTCTGTTGTGCCATGCTACTGACCTGTATCCTCTGGTGAGGCAGTAACTAAGGCGTTTTGGTTAAATAAGAGGTTCCCTGAGAAATCCTGTAGATACTGTGTACAACTCTCAGTGCAAACCATCCCTCCCAGTCTGCTAAGGCCCAAAGAAAAGAAGAGAAAAGCAAAATGCAGGAGGGAATATGCATACTCATATGACTTAATATAATGTGAAACTAACCTAGTGAGCATGAATCAGACCCTGGTGATTAAAGCATCCATTATAAATACTCTGCAGGTTTAAGGTTTGGGGTTTTTTTTCAAATGATAGCACGACATTTATATACAAGAGCTGAGGACAGAAGGCAAATCTATAACTTTGCTTGCAAAGGTGAACAGAAGGGGTAAAAACCAACCCATTCAAGCCTGTGGCATTTGGCTCCTTCCTGCAGCAGAGGAGCAGGGTGTGCAGTTCAGAGGAAGGCCATGTTGGATGGCCAAGCTGCTGCAGGCGGCTTCAGCACTCGAGGGGTACAGCCCTGGTACAAATTTATTGCCGCCAGGGCCGCAATAAATCTGTGGGAACCCAGAAAGGATACATCTAAGACAAAGGCTCAGCGGCCTGCTCTCTTCTCCTCTGTGCAACATTCACTTCTTCCCAAGCTCTCACCCCAGTTTGGCCATTTCCAGCAAGGGAGGGCCAGGCTGCACCGCCTCCCCAAAGCATTGCCTCAGCACGCAGCCACATATACAAGTTTCTCTGCCTGGGCCAAGCCACGCAAGCTGCCACACACTCAGTCACAGCCAAGGCGCAAAGGTAGAGTGGGACAGACGAACTCTCCCTGACAATTAACCTAATTACTGGCTACAAGCAGCGAGCACTTTGTTTTCAAGCACAGCTGTCTCTGCCACAGTGTGAGGGCAGGGGAGTGCTGGCTCGCCCGCTCCTTCTTGCTGTGGGACATGGGGATGGAGAGGCACTGCTCAGGGAGCCCATACAACTCTGCGGCGAGTTGGACTGTGATAAAAGAGGGGCCAGCTGAAGCGCCCACATGGAAAGATGGAGAATGGCTGCACAGCAGTGAAGGGGGTGAGACATAGCCAGGCAAAACACCAGTGGCAAGGGAAGGTTTCTTGCTGGGGTGCACAGCTGCTTGGCCCACTGAGGTCCCACTACCTCTGCTATGATTTACCCACAAGGGATTAGGGGTGGTCAACGAGGGGCCGGCCTCGGACACACAAAGCCCTGTGTCTGGTTCTAGTGCCTGAGCTGCCACGCGGTGATGACTGCTCAGGGAGCAGAGAGGTGATGGGGAGCGAGGCAGTGGGAGCAGCCACATGTCCCCATCACACTCTGCCAACCCCTCCCTGCACATGGGCTGCAGCAGGCAGCGCCATCATCCTGTGGCCAAGGGCACCGTTTGAGATGAAGCAAAACACAAAGACCTGCCTCCTTCATCTTGCACTTGGGATGTGAAGAAGTCCAAAGAAAAAGTTAGTCCTGCCTCCAAAGACAAGGGGATTCCGTTTCAGGTCCCTGCTGACCCAGCGCTGGAGGTCACCGCAAATTGCTCCAAATACTCCAAGACATTTTTTTCTTTTTTCTCTTTTTCTGTTCTGTGGAAAGAGTTGCAGGTTTGTGTGTTGGAAAGTCCAAATTAATTAAGACCAATTGTAGCCAGCAGGGTTTAGCCAGGAGATGTAGGAAAGGGAAGCAAACAACGCAGGGGCTGGCCAGGAGTGCACGCAGAAGAAAGGACTTGGCATCTGGGAAGTGGCTTTTAAAAACGGCCAGAGTGCGTTTGCTACAATAATCCACCGAAACAACAGCCGGCTAAAAATAGGGTTGTTTTCTGTACTAAGCTCCTTTTAACTTCGTTAGTCATCACCAGCTCCCAAAATAAGCTCCGTGTAACAGTCTCTCCTAGTAGCGCCTGTAAACAAACTTGGGGAGGCGGGAGGGAGGCGCAGGAGAAAGGGAAGAGGAGCAGCGGGCGGAGGCGGGGCGGCCCCGGGGCGACGGGGGCGGCGGAGCCGGGACC
>NW_010183031.1:0-2633 GCF_000695765.1 Mesitornis unicolor
GTGTGTGTGTGGGTGTGTGTGTGTGTGTATGCATATATATATAATTTGTTTATTGGTTTCTCCCAGTATACATTATATGCAAATTTATCAGCTTCACATGGAGTTATTTGAACTCATTCTCCTCTTCTGCATTTTCAATCTAATACAGTTTGTCTAATAGTATCTCTATGCTATTATGAAAGAATATAATTGTATTTTCTTTCTCAGCTCATAAGTTTCTAACTTCCTTTCTCAACCACCAAAAAAAAAATATTAGGGGAAAACATAGGAATTTATTTCAATTTTAGCTTTCCTTCAAGTAATAGTGGAAAAATTAGGGGTTTTTTTGTTTGGCTGTGGTTTTGGCAGATTTTTTTTATTTCCTTTTTAGCTTGGAGGTAGAGCAGAGGCTGGCATTTTTACTTTAAACAAAGGAAAGATAGCATTTTAAACAGGTTACAGGTCTCTGTGATATTTTTGTTATTAGTTTGTTTTAAATTTGTAAACAAGAGATCATAGAAGCACCCAATAATCTTTCTTTAAATAAATCAGACTTTCCAAGCTTTGTTTTTACTGCTTAAAAATGTGGAAGTATTTAATGTTCATTTAAAATTTGCTTCAGGCAACTTCTCTAAGTTTTTCTGCTCATGTGAAGAACAGAGTATTCCAAATAAGCAGTGTTGCTGAAGTGTTTGATACAGAAAAATTTCAGCTATATCTATATATCTTCATTTTTCTCTGAAGTTTCTATTGGATAAGTAGTGTTTGGCATAAAGCCAGGTGGAAGTATAATAAAAACTGAAAAAATATCATTTATATTTCTGATCAAAAGCCATTATATTTTGTTCCTTAAAGGTTTAATTAGCTCTGATTTTCTTTGAAATTAAAAACAAGTTATTTTGTCATAATATTCTCCTGACAGCTACTTGGTGGCATGTGTTAAGTCTATTCTTTAGCATTATTAAGGAAAATTTTATAACTGAATTGTTCTAAAGTATTTTCGCCTCGCTCATACCTTGAAATTTTACTGGAAAAAGAGCATTCAGGTTAACAAAAAAAATTTCAATTGGCTACCAGTCACCTCTTAGCACAGATGAGTTCCAAATCATGAAAATGGTTTACTAAAAGGGTTTATCTGGAGACACTATCAATCTGATGAATGTTGAATAGAATACAGCTGCAGGCATAAACACTTACCTGAGCAGCCTTTGTCCACCATTATTTTTAATTTGAGCCAGAAACCCTGTGCCTGATAACTTATAACCCATCACCCAGTCTCTTTAGTTATACTAACCTGAAAGGGTGAAATCAAATCTCTGCTGAAATGTTGAAGAGGACACAAAAGTATTCTTTCTGACTAGAATGTAATCTGGGAAAAAATTCTCACTCTGCTGGAGCTTCATTGCTATGAACCTTTTGACCAAATTTATCAGGTTGATGGAGATTTGGTAAAGCTTTAGAGAGTGCCATTAAAATCCATATCCATTGAAATTAAAATTACTTTCTCTTCTTGCACAGAAAATGAATGCAAAGTTGGTAATAAAAGTGCCTTCTGTTAAAGAAGATTGCTTATGTCAAAAATGCACACTCTAATCTGACTGCTTTTGAGCTCATTAGGTTTTATCAAATTTGAATATATTGGAAGATAAGAAAAAAAAAAGGATTTTAAAATGAAGTTGAACACCGAGATAGCAAGTAAAAAATGGTAGCAAAGATGAGTCTGTACAAAAGTTTAGTGTTCCAGAACCAAATTTTTAAAAATTACTTGAGATTAGAAAATGGTTTGAAGGAAAATGATTGAGTGTTAAAGATTGAAGAACTTAAATAAAATTAACTTACCTGATTTCACATGATTAAAATCTTCTACCTTTATCATGCTTCATCATATGTCTGATGACAGAACTCAGAAGCAGACATCCAGCTGGGAATAATTTTAAAGCATTGTTTCCCTTGTTGTTTTGGCTCATACCATGTATTCAATGCTAAAAATGAGCTATCTTTTTTTTTGCTATAACAATTGAGGGTGGGGTAGGAGGAGGGGAATTTTTGTCTGGTTCCAAAAAAAACCAAGCAAGACTCCCCTTGCCTTTTTCCTCCTGTCCTCCCACCCCATCAAAAAAAAAAAACAAAAACAAAACCAAACAAACAAACAAAAGCAAACAAACAAACAAGGAAAAAACCTCACAAACTTTTGGAGAGATATTACATTGTTTTAAAGCAGTAGATTTTGGAAATAGACAATGGCAAAATAGCCAAAACCCTCTGGTTGCTAGTATCTGTTAGGTCATGAAAAATAAGAAGTTATATCTGTAAAAAATAATATATATATATATATGAAATTCATGAAAGCTGAGTATAAAAAGGATTAATTCTGAGACTGTTCTGAGATTTATCTTCTGTCATCAGTTGGACAGTGTAATGCTTTTGCATAGGTTAAGCATATATATTTAAAGTAAGAAATTGATCTTTTTGTGGATTTTTGATTCTTCGAACAGAATGCGAGTGGGATAGGTAAACTCATATTTCATTTTCTGGCAGAACTCACTCATATTTTAAAATACTATGGTCTCTGTTGAAAATCAATGCTTTGCAGCTTCTGCATTATAGAAAGTGGGAAATTCCTGTTAATTTCACAGAATCACAGAACGTTAGGG
>NW_010183032.1:0-26393 GCF_000695765.1 Mesitornis unicolor
CATATATACATATATACATATATATATATATCTTGTCATCTAACTTTATATATCTTGTCATCTGACTTAAGGAAAAAATGATGTCTTTAGTTATTTCATAAATGAGAACTTGAACTAGATCTATCCTAGATCTATTTCTCTATTCTACAGAAATTTTTCCAGAGAAGTAGAAGTCTGGACACATCCTCTTTTGGGAATTATCTTGCTAACTGGCTCTGATAGTACAAGTGATGATTTCTTGCAGAAAAGCCCCAGTCTTTTGCAGTCGATGGGTAGAGGTGGCACCAAAGCCACGTTTTCCTGCAAGGATTCACAGGCAAGAACAGGGTGGGTGCGACACGGACCCAGGTGGCAAATCTCCTTCCTGACCTGCCGTCACCCCACGCATAAATGAGTCTACGTGATGGCGTTGTAGGATGCACAAACATCTGCCTGGGATCCTGTTGAAACCATCAAACGCATTTTCTAGCGAGAGCTTCAGCAGGGTATGAAATCTGGTCCCCCAGGAGGGAAATGGGAGCAGGGACCAATCCTTCTTCTTGCCACAGCTATCTGAGAAATGTTTAATGGATATTATTTTTTCCTATAGGGAAATCGCAGTGGTTGCTGTGGGCTGTGGTGGGAATATATATACATATACACACACATATGTATTTATACATATTTAAGTTAATGTCTTTAAAGAACATCTTGAATAGGAGTATAATGAAGGTTTGAGAAAGGGGACTCGGCAAGGGAGAAAAACACATAAATTCTCTGGTCTCTGGACAGATATCCAAGGATATCTCAATGTCTGGTGAACATAGGTATTTGTAGAATATGTAATCTGTAGAACAAATACGCACACATGTAATCTGTAGAACAAGTTTCCTGTTCTAGATGGGGAAATCAGGGTGGGAGGAAAGCGGAACTGGGATTTCCCAGGAAAGACTTCCTTGGGAAAATGCCTGTTAGGTTGGATATGAGGTTTTTGACAGAATGGGTCTGTTTTAATCAGTTTTCATATTTATTTCAGGTATAGAAGTAAAAAAAAATAACCAAAACATAAACCTACTGAACAGATTACTTCAACATTTTAAAATAATAAAGATGTCCAGCTTCACTTGTCTTTGTGAGATGTTTCAGAAAATGAAACTTGGTTAAATGGGGTATTCTGGATCACAGGTTTGTTTGTGTATATATGTGTATGTATATGTATATATATAAAGTTTTTCCTGACTTTGGCCACATATTTCTCAAAATTTTGGTTCAGACAAGTTCTTTTCCGTAGTTTCACCTCTTTAGTCTCACCTGCACCCCCTCATAGCACCCACTGCCCACATCAGGCAGGGCATGGCTGGGGCTGTCTTCTCAGAAACCCGTGGAGAAGGGCTGCTCCCCTGACCATTGGCACGAGCAATAACAGAGTCTGGGATGCCCTTGCACAGAAATTTGGAGTTGAGTTTAAAAAAGGAAAAAAATGGGTCATCAGCACCTATTGCCAAATTCTTTCATCACCTCATTGAAGTTTCATGCAAAAAGGCCTGAAACTGGGAAACAGAGGAGTAGAGGTAACTAGACACTCCTCACCCATCCAGAGACCTGAGAAATCAATTAGGTTTTGAGGAAGACCGTCTTGGCAGAAGTCCCCACTGCGCTTCTGGATAAGGATGATCTCTGCTGCAGGGGCAGAATCAGAGGAAATCATAATCAGAAGGATTTTCTGAATCGCTCCCATCCTCAAAATGTTTTCCTCCCCTTCCACTGCTAGAGAAGAAACATCCAGTCATTGCTCCAGCAGGGAAGAAAAAAAAATGGAAAAAAAAAGAATGAAAAGCCTTGAAAGCCAGCACACAAATATGCCTTATAAGGGTGTCTTTATTTAAGCGGATGGAGTAAGGGAACTGGAATCACTTTTTGAGGATGAAGAATTCACCAGGGAGGCGGCCATGAAGTCTCACAACGGTCCCCAGCACAACGCCGGGGTCTATGTAACCCAACCCACAAGAGCGCCTCAAAAAATACCCCAGCTGTTTTTAAAAAGGTGTGCGGTGGGATTTATGGCATGCCAGCATTTAGTCTGGTATGAAACAGATCTTGTTTTTCTACAGTTACCGTCAAAGAGCAGGGCTGTAGGCTGGCAGTGACAGACGCACTGCGTTCATGGAGATTGTTGCAAGGTACTTTCATTTCTAGAAAGAAAATGAACCTATCGCCAAACTTAATAATTGAATACCAAAAGCGGGTTTGTCATCACAGGGATGCGCAAGTGCAGCCAGCATTGCAAAGGACCCTGCTTCAACCTGTTGGTTCTGCATTCATTTATAATTCAGTCACATCACAATAAATATGTGTATTTAATAGGATTAAAAGCAACAGTGGGCATTAGTCTATTGAAGAGTAGGAGGAGGCAAAGGAGGAGTATTCTGGGAGAAAAAGGATGTAATATGCTAAGAAAAAGGAAAGAAACATTACCCTTTGCATTACCCTGGCTCTTGGCCACAGCTTGTTGCAAATGCTCCGTCACAACTGTATATGAAAGGAAAGTAGGGTTTCAATGAAATAGATATATCTTTTTTCCTAGAGATCCTCTGCTTTCCTGGGAAAGACTTCGGCTTTTTTTTTTATCCAAACAAAAAGTATCTGGATTCTGCAACTGACTTTTTAATGTTCCTTGATTCACCTACATGCAAACTCCAGGATGTATGGCCTTCCCTCTTTTAGGAAAAAGACCTGTGAGGCATCGCAGGAATTTTAGTCCAAGAAAATGCCCAGCAAAGAGAAATAAAGTATGAGGTAGGCAATAGAGTAGTGCTGACATTTTTAAAGCCCAATATTTAGATCTTGCGCTGCCTCTGCCCCTCACTAAAAAAAAAAGACTTATTTATTTCTGCAAACAATATATTTTCATGGGTTTCCCCCTATTTTCTTCTAAATAAATCTTGGGAACATCCAAGCCAAGCTTCCAACAGTTCTGTACCACAGCTGATAAAGTTCTTGCTCATGTATTTATAATTTTGGCTAAGACACTAATGTGCACAGCCCTTCAATCCCCCACTTCATTTACATAAAAAATCCCCATTATTTAGTTATACCTGAGTCACTTAAATTAATTTCTTCTGCTTTCATCTGGGTTTTTAATTCCCAGTGGCCCCCTGTGCTGGGAGCTCTGCAGAGCTGTGTGGAGGGTCACCAGGACAGCTGAAAACCTCACTGAACAACACTGATTTTTGAGCATGGTTAGAGATAAAAGTAGAGAAAGTGAGAAAGCAAGACCATGAGGTGGTTTTTTTTCAGTTAAATCTTTGATTTTCTCTATCTCGAAAGAAAAGCGTCTCTCCTCACTCACACATGGCAGCTTGCTCACCCACACAGTGTCTGTCTCCAGGGCCTGACTGAGGGACGTGTAACATGGACAGCATCCGGGCAGAAGCTGTGTTTAGAGGCAATGGAACTCATCACCCCAGGTACTCTGATTTACATTTACACTGCAAAGCTTGCTCACATCACCCTACAAACCCCCAGAGTCCCTCCATGGGAATAAATGTGCAAAGTCAGAACCAACATTCGGCTCAGTGTCCCTCCTTCATTAATGGCCTGAGGGTTTGGATGCACTTTGGTGCAGCGAGTTTCTCTGCAGCCCTCATCATCACACACTGCTGGCCCATGACTGGGTACACCATCCCTGCTGCTGCAGCTCCTAATTCCTAATCCCCCTATAGTTTCAGGTTAAAGCAATTAGCTCAGAAATATTTACCAAATGGGTCAACGCACAGATCGGAGGAGTGTTTGCTCTGGCTCCTGCTGCCAGTTTCAGGGTGTCCAGTGCAGCTGTTGTCAGTGGCACCATGGCCGCTTGTGCTGGAGATCCAAGTGCTGAGCTGAAAATTGGCACCAGCACACAGGAACGACAATGACTCTCACTGTTTGCTTGTTGGAGATGTGAAAATGAGTGAAAGAGCAAGAGAGATGAAGACAGATTGAGAGATGACAGGGAACAGAGGGTGAGGAAGGAGCCGTCGCGCTGCTGGCTGGCCCTATACCTTCACAGCTAAGAAAACTTCTGAGCTAAAGCTCTGCACCTCTCCTCCATGGCCTGTATTTTGGGAGGCACAGTGGTGCAAATGGGATGTGACTCCATCAAAAACAGCAGGATGGCCTCATAGGCACAGAAGTGCAAGGCTGGTCTGAATCTGTATGGTTATAACATCAACACAACCACAGTTTTATCCCAGACAATTTCTATCATAGACAAACCAACTCCATATTCAGTCTTTCTAAACTTCCCGGTGACCTGATGTAGCTGGTTATGAAAATGAAGTGTGTCTGGCACAGCTGGATCTGGAGAGCTAAATTATCATCTGGCGCCTCGCAGCAAAAATCCGGAGCCTTGAATGCAGCCAGGTTTCTGCTGCACTGTAAAGCACAGAAAAGAGCCTGTGCTTCGCCTGCCTTCGGGTGCCTCCTCCATGTCCCAACTCTCAGGTCCACTATAAAGAGACTCCCTGAATCCCAGAGTAGATCATGCAATCGCAGCATTGTCTGTAGAAATGTATTGGTTTTGATTAAGTCTTAAAAAGAATGGCAGCAAAGGTACATGCATTAAATGAGGAAAATCTGAATTGACCTAATGAAACCATTTGCTAAATTTCTTAGAAAATGTAGCAGTGTATATAGAATAGAAATAAGTGTATAATGTTTACTCTAACATAAGAAAATTAATATAGCGGAGTAATGAAAGCAATTAATCTTGTATTATACCAGGTAGTAAATTTAGAGTGTGCAGAGAGGAGATAATGCACTATTTTAGCATCAAGTGTCCTTATGAGACATTAGTGAAGTGAGGCTGTGATGAATCAAGCATTTTGTTATATATTTGTGAATTCCGAAAGTGATGCATTAGATGGTCTTAATGCTGCTGTCAAGGTCAAAGTGATATGAATGTAATCTTAACCAGGAGAATGAGGTCTCGCTAAGTGTATCATATGGGATGCAAGACTGCATAGGTAATAAATTAGTATGTAAATTGGGATAGTTTTAGGAGATAAAAGGGCATATTTGAGGGGTGTACTCCAAGAGCTGTTCTCCCAAGATAAGGTCACCGACATCCGCCATGGTCCTCTTGCTGCCAAATCAGCCTCTAACAGAAGTTAGCAAAGATTTTGCTCTGTCAGAATACTTAAGTGCTCCAGAGTACAGCAGGCACTGAACTTCTGTCCTCTCTGCCCTTTCTTTATTGCTTTTGTTCCGACAGAGCTAATAATTTTCATGTGACTATTGAGAAAAAGTGGTATTTAACTGGCCTGTGTTTTCTACCAGCCAACAGTGGAATAGGTTATGCTCCAGAACTGAACCATGGACTTATATTTAGGGATTTTCATGAAGCTTTGTTTCTTCAGTCAAAAAAAAAAATGCTATAAGAATAAAAAACCCCACCCTTCTTCCTAAACAAAGAACCTGGCTTCTTGTGTCTGCATTGTTTGGCTCTCCTGCACAACGAACATCCAACCCGGCTGCAGTGATGAGATTTCCAGCTTTGTGCAATCAAAAGGCACGAATCTCATTTGCTGGCTGTCACTTACAAAGCCCAAATCTTTCTAAGGCTGCACAACAGTGCTAACAAGTGGAGATGGGTAAACTGGAAAAGGCAGTATTTTCTTGTGAGGAAGGAATCCCAAATACCTACCTATATAGAGCAACTAGAGCTAATATTCCCTGAGCAGGGAACCTATTTAGGACCAATCCCTAAAGCATTTGATCTTGCCTTTGATCATTTCTGTGTCTAGCTGCAGTTATAACATAGTACTAACAAAAAGGCAAGAAAAAGTTGAAAATTAAGGATTAATGAACGTAAGGAAAGTTGGGGTGTTTTAAATAAGAATTGGATCTTTTCAATCTGATGTGATGTCTAACCCATGGCACTTGCCCCATGAATGTTAATATATGAGCACTGTACTGCTAGGACAGATCAGCTCCTGGAAACTTCTCCACCACTTCTGCACCTTTCCCCAGAGCTTGGGTGACTGCTAGAACTCACTGCATGGTCTCTTTAAGAGCTCGCTAGGGCAGGTGAATCCCATTCTGTGCAGGTATAATTAATTGAGATTCTGGAGCATGTTCAGAGAAGAGCCACAAGGATGGGGAGGGCTCTGGAGAACAAGC
This sequence comes from Mesitornis unicolor, assembly GCF_000695765.1. NCBI lineage: Eukaryota > Metazoa > Chordata > Aves > Mesitornithiformes > Mesitornithidae > Mesitornis > Mesitornis unicolor. Next base: position 6,142 of record NW_010183032.1, read on the forward strand.
CTGATGAGGAGCGGCTGAGGGAGCTGGGCTTGTTTAGCCTGGAGAAGAGAAGGCTGAGGGGAGACCTCATCACCACCTCCAACTGCCTCAAGGGAGGTTGTGGAGAGGTGGGTGCTGGTCTCTTCTCCCAGGTGATGGGGGACAGAACAAGGGGAAACGGCACCAAGCTGTGCCAAGGGAGGTTCAGGTCAGAGATAAGGAGGAAGTTCTTTACTGAGAGGGTCGTCAGAAGCTGGAACAGGCTGCCCAGGGAGGTGGTGGAGTCACCATCCCTGGATGTGTTTGAAGAGCGGGTAGATGAGGTACTTAAGGATATGGTTTAGGGGGTAGACAGGAGCGGTTGGACGTGATGATCTCAGAGGGCTTTTCCAACCGAGCCATTCTGTGATTCTGTGAATTCCACCCCTAATGAAGTTCTTTCTGATCTTCTAGAAGAAGAAAACATCTCTATGTAGTAATCTTCTAAGTTTTCACTTTCTTTTTTCCCCAAACATATCTGCAAAGTGAGGGAAGGGAAACAACAGCAATTCAGTACCATACCAGGATCTGGTACGGTAAAATCATTCTTTAATGCTTTATTTTGGGATTTCCTTTTTCAGATTTCTACCTGCAACCAGGAAGCCTGACTGGAAACAAATCCTCTTTCATTTTTCTTCTGTGGGCAAATGAGCTATATTTATTTCCCTACTTTTTAACAGGCTAATTTAGTTTTGGAGAAAGTTCAGGTTTTTTTATTCTAAAAGAGAGTGCTAGTCTTTAATTTCTTCATTTTAAAATCTAACACTGTGTAGCCAATATCACTGTTACCTTGGAGTGGGTTTCTCTGTTATTCCCCACAGCTGCAAAAAGAACATAACAGATATGAAATTGTTCTGGGCAGGAGCTGGGAAAGAAAAGCTGGCCAGGAATATAAATTACTTTTCCTTTCATTCATATCGAGTTTGCAGTTATTCTGGCATGAAACTAAAGTAAAACCACCCTTAGTAGAGGATTTACACCATTGACTTAAGTGAGGTTGTTTTGTGTTCACAATCCTGGATTCAGTAGAGATAGAGTAACACCGATAAAAGCACCATAAGGACACCAACAAAAAATAAGCAGAATATGGCCCCTCAGAAGCACCTTTTGGACAAGTTGGAGCCCTAAGTCATGGCTATGTCCACAGAGCAAGGTAAAGCTGAGGCCAGCAAGGACAGCAAAGTGTCTTCCTTGCTAGAAGCTATTGCTCATGGGCCTGTGACGGTGGGAAACCACTGCCCTGGGTGAGGCCAAGGCTTCTCTCTGAACAAATATAATGTGGTTTGCTAATCCTCCCTCTGAGGTGTCAGTGGGGCTTTCCAGGAGCGTCCTCTCTCTAGGTTTTGGAAAGCAGCTTCTAGATGGGTGGCCTCTTGAGAGCGCAAAGGCCAAGGATTCCCTGCGCTCACACACAGACTCTTTGACTTGGCAGAGGTGGACCTCACAGAGGAGATGCTCGTCTGACTCATGCAGGTGTCAATAAGGATTTCCTACAAGGAAAGCTGCGTGTTACACCTACCCACCTTGCTGGGGCTGGTGAAGTCACTGCTAATTCATTCCAGGAAAATTCGGCTGCGTGACCCCGACCACTGGACCAAACAGTCCACTCCCTTCCCCTCTCCATCATTCATACACAGTAACACACTTGCAAGGATGATCCATGCATTCTGCAGATGTTCCCCATGCTGGTATGATGAATACACACCCAGGGTGTTGCACTACATAACCAGTGCCAGCAGAGAAATGGCCTTGTGTGCTCAGATCTTAAAGGGTTGATCCATGCAGACAAGAAAAGCCCTTGCCCAGGGACTCTGAGGCACTATCCTAAAATAGAGGCAGTCAAATGCATGTCTATGCAGCAGGAGAATCATTTTAGGGACTTTACTCTGATCTGAAGTCTAATAGTCCAAGCCATGAAAAAGAAAGATCCTATTTATACATGACACAGCTGGTTTAGCTTTTTCTCCACAATAATTTTTATCCAAAATTTAAAGAGAAGTTTGCCAAACTTTTCTTTTCACATCATTCAGTGTATCCAACAGGGAAGGGAACAGACATAAAGGCTGGGTTCTGATGCCAAGCGTTGGTTAAATCCAGACCCCTCCTCAGGTCCAAAGGGGACATAAAAGAGAATGTATTGCTAGAACGCAATTCTTCTGAGACTCCTGGGCTGAATTTCAAAGACATAAAAGAAAACTTGGAAATAAATGTAACATTTTGGAGAGTTACCAGGATCAAAAGAAACTCCCAGCTGACAGGGTTCCTGTATAGCTGCTATCAAAAATACGTAGCTACTATCAAACATACGTAGCTGCTACCCACATAGTACTTTTAAAATCCATGGGAACAGCAAATGAATATGTAAAGAATGTATCTTTTGTGTGTGTCGTAAAAATTTCCCAGTGAGACCTATCACTAGGCCATCCAAACTGCATCCATATAAAATAGATGAAGTCGTCAGTGAATTTAATGGAATCTCTGCTCTTTTCTCCTACTGGGTTATATAAAACTCTGCTTAGATCATTTTTCTTGGAGTGTAGAAAGGAGAGGAAGTGGTTGCTTTGTATTTTATTCTGTTCTTAGTCTGTGTTGCTTGAGAAGAATAGTTCAGTAATTGCTACATGTTTTCAGCTATTTTTCTCCTTTTCCTTCACTGAAATCTTAAAAAATATCCAATCAACTCTATAGTTCAACAAGTACATTGAGAAGCTATCACAGAAATCTCTTGCATACATTTTAAAGAACTTTTGATCAAAATTTTAGAATTATTATATGTTCCACTTACAGTGATGAAACTCCCTGTGATAATTAGAGTTGAGGTTCTTAAGCCAAGGTTTGTTTCAATGAATTACTGCTTATATTTCTGTTTCTGTGTCTCTTGTCTATCTGAGATATATATCTAAGCTGACATGCTCGCTTTGCCTGACTCCAGAATTTGTCTGAACAGGACCTGTACCGATGTTCACCACCAAATTATATTTTCTTCCATATTCCCATTCCTGGTTTAGGTGAATCCACTAAAACATCATGGATAAAGCTACCAAGATGGTGACCGAATGCTAAAGAGCAGTCCCACACAATTATTGACTCGGCTGAAAAACTTTTTGCTGAAGTAAAATTGCTCAACTGCTGGGTCAGATGATTTCACCCAAATTAATAGTTTTGCAGGCAGTAAAGCATCTTGCCTCTTGAAATGAGTGCCAGGATGGCCTTTATCTTTCTAATTGATGTGGAGCTTTGTCAGCAGAGCCAGTGCTCTCCAGCCCAGGGAGGGCAGCGCTTTCAGCCACTTCACTAAAACGGAGTTTCCTGGCAAGATTTTCCAGCTGATGTTGATTTTGCAGTGGGACACTGGGTTCCAAGATGACGGATGGGTGCAAGTGAAGGTGAGGTTCTTCTGCAAGGAGAACGAAGAAGGGCTCCTTGTGCAAACCACAGAGCTGCAACCATGCTATTGAAAAACAATTCAAAATCCCATTCAAAGACCTCATTAACTCAGTGGGAGCCTGGTCTAACCAAGAATTTTAAGCTTAGACCCTTAATAAGGACAGTCACAAGGGGACAGAGACAGCAGGATATATTCCATTTGTTTCTAACCAGGATGAAATTAATCTCTATGCAGAAAATCAGCTTAAGGACTCTACCCTACTTAAATTCCCGCAAGGCCTCTGTAGTTCACTTGAGTAATCATTGATTGGATTCTTAAGAGATACAGAGAAGCTCTAGCTAATTACGGTACATCTGTGAATAACTGCAGTTTTGGTCCTTAGGCAGTTCTGAAATTTGGAAGAAAAAAAAAAAGTCAACCTGAAAGGGAAGTATTCAAGAATGTGGTGTCTTAAAAAATAGGACTGTCAAAATCTGGTCAAGTGAAACATTTTGATTTGATTGGTACAGGGGTTTTTTTTGCCATATATAACAGTGAAACATATTTTGAGGTCAAATGGTTTCTCAACCTGAGAAGGCTGAAAGTACCATTTTGAAAATAGCAAAACAAAATGTTCCCATTTTTTATACTATAATTTGTGAGTAGAGGATTTCTTTTTTAACTCTGCAAAGTTTTAATACATTTGTGTAGGGTTCCAGCTGATCCTCATCTGAGTTTTGGGGGTCAAAAGTTTGGCTCAGACTCCAACTTTCTGTACCTGTGACATGGAGCCCTTTTCCTGTGCTAAAGCTACAGAAGAAGGACCTGAACAAGAAGGTCTGCCTCTATACAGTTATAGTGGACATATATGAGAAAATGGATTGTTCTCATTTTGGCAGAAAAGATGAATGTTTGTGTGATCTATGCACACAAACTGCAGCAATATTTTAAGATCAATGATACTGAGAACAGCCACAAGAAAAAGACCATTTGCAGCCTGGTAAGATTGATGCTCCCTTTCAGGAATGGGTGAGAAACGGTGGAAAGATTTTTCTCTACTGTCTTAAAAAAGCTCCCAGGCTGATCCCAAGCCACCTGAGCCAACACATGGATCAGTTGTATTACGGTGACATCAAGAGGCCACTGCTGTGCTGGAGACACAGCTGCTCTGCAGGGCTTATCTTCTCCAGGAGCAGGCAGGGGATGGAGGAGAGCAGTAATGAGCTCAAGGACATCTCTGTGGCCAGGGCACAGACACACCAAATCCCACCCCTGAACTGCCCAGCACATGCTGCTTCCTCTGCATCTGAGGCAGATTTTCGAGGCTACAGAACAGGCTGCAGAGCTGAGACGTGTTTTTGCTGAAAAAGTCACCCAAAGGCTGCAATTTATGGGGTACTCCAAGAGGTAGCTCATGACTGGCTGTGGGGAATCCGTCTGCAATGCTGGGGTTAGCAGGATCTGAAGTCGGGCATCTCAGACCAGGAGAATCACAGAATCATACAATCACAGAATCACAGAATCACAGAATCACAGAACGTTAGGGATTGGAAGGGACCTCAAAAGCTCATCCAGTCCAATCCCCCTGCCGGAGCAGGAACACCAGATGAGGTTACACAGGAAGGCGTCCAGGCGGGTTTTGAATGTCTGCAGAGAAGGAGACTCCACAACCTCTCTGGGCAGCCTGGGCCAGGGCTCTGTCACCCTCACTGAGAAGAAGTTTCTTCTCCAATTTAAGTGGAACCTCCTGTGTTCCAGTTTGTGTCCGTTACCCCTTGTCCTATCATTGTTTGTCACTGAGAAGAGCCTGGCTCCATCCTCGTGACACTCACCCTTTAAATATTTATAAACATGAATGAGGTCTCCTCTCAGTCTCCTCTTCTGCAAACTAAAGAGACCCAGCTCCCTTGGCTGCTCCTCATAAGGGAGATGCTCCACTCCCTTCATCATCTTTGTAGCCCTATGCTGGACTCTCTCCAGCAGTTCCTGTCCTTCTTGAACTGAGGGGCCCAGAACTGGACGCAATATTCCAGATGCGGTCTCACCAGGGCAGAGTAGAGGGGGAGAAGCAGAGGAGGGGTCTTGCAGCCTTGGAGAAATTGCTTTATACGGAGCTTTCTGAGAAAAAACAGGAAAGTGTGGCTTCTGCGAATTGCACAATAGCCACCAAATTGTCCTTTCTATTTCTTGGGATATAAGAGTGGTGATAGTGCGAGGACGAATTGGCAAGGGCTCCTCCTTCTCCTCCCTGTCCTGCTGTCCCCACCCCGCTGTCCTGCTCTGCCATCTCTCATCTCCTGAAGCTCTTTGCACCGGCGACACCACCTGCACCACACATACAAAAAATGTTAAATTTCTCGTGATGAAGCACAGTGGCCTCTGCCCTCCTGCATGCTTTGGGATGCAGGAGAGGGTCTGTCAGTCCGTCCTGATGATCCCTGCCTGGCACCAGCCAGGACCCTCCTCTGCTATGAGACCTCTGAGCGTCTTGACAGGACAACTTCCACTCACAGGAACTTGCTCCAGGAGGGTCAGCTTGGTTTAACAGCTCAATATGTAGTTCTGAGACATAGCCTGGTGCCTCTCATCTCCATGTGTGCTTGTGGGGAAGGAATGGCTAGCATGTCTTTCCTACCAAGCAAATACGGCTAAATAGTCGAAACAACATCAAAGGCCAAGAATGCCACACTTATTTCCTGTGAGGCTGCTCATTTCAGAGGTAATTTAATTTTAATCATAGTGTTTATCCAAGAAAATTATCTGAGGAGTCAAAATTGGGAAATCCCTTGAAGTGATGACGATCCCAAACAGAGCTGGGATTTGCAGCACATCAGCGATGGCTGTGTGCACCTCCTCCCATCCTGCTTTCTGCAAGGTAGATCTGGGGACAGGCCACTGCTCTTGAGGACAGCACAAGTACATCATCCCAGTCACAGCAACACACGGCTCCTGTCTGAGGCCCGTCTCTTCTCTCACGCTGTCTCCAGAGTTTCCCTCAACAGCTTTTCTGTTGACTTCCTAAGGTGCATAGTCTGCTACAGGCAACAGTCCCTCAAATGGGAAGTTGGAGCAGTTAAATTTTACTAAGATGTTCATGTTTAACACAGCAAATGTTCCTTTCCAATCAACGGGAGGTTTATGGCCCACATTTACCCTTCCCTACAGCTCCTTCATCATCGTGACTGACTCCCAAATGCTCTCTGCTTTCCTTAACTCGGTTTAGACTTCAGTTGACTTTCACAGCGCTAAAGAGGCTTCACTGCTGTACAAATCATCTGTGTTTTCCTACATTTCTTGGCTATTGTTGTTGGCCATTGCTGGTCTCTTTTAAAAGAAAACATATTCAGTATTTCTCTATCTGCGGCAAGTCAGTTTTGGTGGAAAGCTTGAGAGTGGGTGAAGGAGCAGAAGCAGCCTCCATACAGGCTCCTGTGTACGTGTAAATATTTGAAAGGTTACTCAGTTATTCATACAGTATGTTCTGCCAAGCTTTGTGCAGAAAACACTCACCTTTTTTGGTGTCTTCTAATAAATCTTTTGGGGTTTGCAAATGTAGCAGCAGGCAGTCTTGTTCCCTTTAGCAGCTAAATAATCCATTGTTTGCTTGCTTGCTTGTTTCCTGAGTAAATCAGGTGTAGGAACAAAAATATCATTAATGGGAGGTAACTGCAGATGCTTACAGTCAGCAACAAGGGCAGGTTATGAACAAACCTGGGGATGGAAAATGCAAGAGGGGTAAGATTTTCTTATGATGATGAAGTTCCAGATATATGTTGTTTTCCTGTTGCAGCAAGCAGCAGCTCACTAATTGGACAAATCTCCCATGGTTTGCAATGGGCAGGGTCCAGGTCTGAACTGTGGAGCGGGGCTCTCCTTTACCCTCAAATAAGGTGAATTTGGCTCTGGATGTGAACGGCTCTTGTGGAGCGTGCCTCTCTCCTGGCCTGACCCGATCCCAGGTTGGTCGCTGTGCTGGAAGGGAACCAGCACAAGGCAGCACCCTCAGTGCTCTGGAGGCCGGTGGATATTCACAGAAGCGTGTGCTGATGCTGCAGGAGTCTGGAGACACATTGTCCCAGTTGCTGTGGATCCCTCATGTCTCGATCACTTCTCAGGCAGAGCCTCCCAAAGCTGCGGGAGCTCTGAGGCAGAGGCATGGTAGGACGCATCTCAAAGTCCTCGTATGTCCCAATTGTCCTTTCAGTTTTGGAGGCCATCTGGGTCATGGTTTCCACAATGATGTGGAGGCTGCCGTTGCAAAAGGGATTCTCTGCTAATGAGCTATGTGTGAGCAAGAGGCCCAGTCCAAGTTGCTCATCCAGGCTCCTGCATTCAGGGGAGGGAATTCCACTATGTCCTCAGATTGGACACCCAGGGTGGGACTTAGCTCCATTTTGGTGTTAGATGGGGATATCTCTGTGTGCTGATGGTGGAAGCTGTTAGGAGAAGCAAAGGAGATGTGGTTAGAGCCAAGAGAGGTGTGGAGCTGGTCCCTTATGAGTGTCTGCCATAAGGCAACCTAAACAGCTTCCAGCTTCCACCATTGGGCCAGATCTTCACAAAATGTGTTGGCAATTTAGACACCTGGTAAGCAAGTAGGCACCTAAATTTAAGTGTCCAAACAGGGAGTTAAATCCCATATTTAATTTTATAAAGCTAGGTCATGGTGGGAGGGATCTTTCCATTAATCATTCACATGAATAACGATTAAACAGAAGTAGTGGTTTATTAATTTATCCTTGTTGGACGACTATTTAGATAAAACTGCTGCCTTATTTAAAACCCAAGGACGGTCTTGTTCTTGCGTAGCTTTCTGAGTAAAAGGTAACACAGCAGCTTCCTCAATCCAGCTGAATGAAAACAATAGTCTTTTACCTCTGTGAGCATTTAAATATACTCAAGATTATTATTTTTTATGTCTGGGTAAAACAAAAGCCATGTAAAGTAATGTATAAAATATAGTGAGGTATATCTAGAGGGAGGCTGTATGGACATCAAGCATGGCAAACCTGATATAAAATATAATGAAAGAATAAAGCAGGTAATAGGGCAGATATAAATCCTGGTGCAATGAATAAAGCATGTCACATAATGGTGATAAAGAAGTAGCAAATGGGAAAACACACATCAGCATAGACATAAAGCATAATGAACTGATGGATGAAAGTCACATTAACGAATAGATTGCTCTTGTCACTCAGAATAAGCAAAATGATCATTTTGTCTTCGGAGCCCTTAGAGAGCTCCTGGCTACAGAGGACCATGGGGACGGTTTTCTGGTTTTCTTACTCAGAAACTAATAATACCTGACACTTGCAAATACCTTTCACTGAATATTATCATCAGGTCTAAAATCCTGTCACATTGAAAACCTTTGTTGCTGGGCTCAGCAAGGGTTTGCAGGGAGCAGGCATGGGCTGGAGACCGAGAAGATGGGTCAGCGTGGCTCAGGGTGGGAGGCTGGAGGACGTTACTAAATCCAGCTAAGCTGTTATTGCAATTACCCCATCCACAGCTCCGTCTCCGTGACACTCACTCACAGAAATACGTGTTCCTCAAACATCCCTGATGAAATGCAGTCTGCTCAGTAAGATGTAGGTAGAAAAGCATAGATGGGCTAACTTTCTCTAACAAAATATTGGTTTTCACCTTTGTTAAAAGCATATTTGAAAGTAATTTTTTTAGTCACGGTGATGTAATTCACGTGTTATACTGTAACTGTGTCCTAATGCAAGGTTTCACCCTTTCACCACTGTTTGGAGGCAAGAGGCTTTATAGAGGGAGCAGAAGAACCCTTGCCCCTATAGAACAGGGAACGTCCCCTGCGGGACCAGAGCTGCAGTGGGGTTCAGCTGAATGGACTTGGGCAGAGATGTTAGTAAAGTACTGGCTTGTAAAACTTACTGATTGCGGACTATTTTTGCCTACGATCACCTTTTATCTCAATCCAAGGCAGGAGCCCATGACACAGATCTCTGGTGACAGCTCACAAGCAGGTGCAAATGTCCATGACCCTCTGTTTTTTGGAGAAAGCCTTATGTGCTCCCCTGCCTCCCCTATGCCTCCATCTGTGATCAATGATTCAGCAAGCGTGCATCTTCTCACTTCTGTTGCATCCCTTGCTAGCTGCATTTTTACAAACCTCCTTTTGCAAATAGATTTGAAAGGCAAGTGCATTTAGTTTAATTGTGGACTCCAGAAGCAGAAGCCATTTGTCAGCCACTTAACCAAACTCTCCCTTTTTCCTGGCAGCAGCCGATGCCTGAGCCCAACTGGTTTGTAACAGGAATTTGCGGTAGCAGACCCGGTGCCAGACTCTGCCAGAGATTTATTGCTCTGCTGGCATGCAGCACTTCTCTCATTAAGGCTCTCACATTGTTGTTTAGCTTCTGAAGTGCAAATACATGAAGCAATGCTTTGGAGAAAGCCAATTAGAAAGGACAGAAGAAATATTTCCCACTGGCTGGGGCCAGACCCAGGACTAGGCAGGATCAGGGCGGCATGGAAACTGGGAGCTTGTTACAGGGAGGGTGTTAGAGGTTTGTGTGCAGGAAGATGAAGTACAAGTCAGGTCTGTTGCAGGCTGGTTGTTTCTCTGGGAAAAGCTTCTTATTTCCCTTGTACTTTGTTTTCTCATCTGTGAGGGCAGCACAGACTTTAGACTAACAGCTTTGTCTCCCTAACTCCCCCTCTTGCTTTCAGGATTCTCTTTTCTTCCATAATTGTCCTTAGACAGAAAAGTGCCTGCCTGAAACGCTGTCTGAATTAGAAGTAAAGATTCAGACAGGGAGCGTACGGCTGCGTTAACACTCCTCTGAGCAATGCGGGCGAATTGGCAGCTCTGATTTATTCACAGTGACTGTCCTGTGTTCCAGTTTGGCTCTGCGCTCATTGGGGAGCAGCACACCCAGACTCTGTGGTGTTGGTGCAAAGGAGGGCTCGATTCAGCCTCTCCTCATACTTTCACTGAAGGAGATGGCTCGATGGGAGATGCTTCCTGATGGCAGTGGGTTGTGAATCGAGCCGAAGGACTGAGACCCCTCGAACGAGAGGTCCCGCCTCTGATTGCTTCCAGGAAGGAGTCAGGAGCAAGGCTCTGCAAAGTGTATAAAATATATGTCCATAAATCCATGAAGAAACCATGGCTGTGTTTCTCGGAGCAGACTGGCTTCCTACAACGCTGATCTTTCAGCAGTGGTCTGGGTGTCGGAGGAGGCTGGTATGCAGACCGCTGAAAGGGGCCACTCAGGATAATGCCGTAAGCCAAATACGTTGTGGCATTTAAGACTATTTGAAGCCAATGGCCCAACCTGGGCCATGGTTTCTATTTGTTTTTACACGTTCATGAGCTAAGTTTGGGTATGGTGTGCTCAAACACACAAGCAAGCCTCTGTCTGCCTCTAAAAGGAGAGAGGGGATTGCAAAGGGAAAGTACACTTTTCAAGCAAAGTCAGGTTCAAATTATGAACCGGCTTTTCATATTAGCAGGAAATACTTGATCCTCCTGCACCTTCATTCAGCTAGGCCCACAAAATGGCTTTGAGGGGAGGCAACCCCCAAAGAAAATACGTTTTTTGTGGAGAAGGTAAAGCAAAACTGGTATTTGCAACTGATTTGTAAATGAAAGAAGCTTAAACAGATCAGTTTTTGAAACCAAATATTATTTTTAACCCTATTTCCCTGAAGATGCTCTAGACATTATTGTGGTTTGGCGTAGCTCCAGCTGCCCCAGGGGTGCTGGTAGATGCAGGCCTCGGTGCTTGTGCTGCCTTCAGGCCTCACCTGCAGCCTTGTGCTTTCCTGGCGAGTGAAGAGATTTCAATTTCATGTTGTGCTATGGATCCACCAGTGAAGTTTCGCAGCTGGATTATGTTTTTCAATAGTAGTAGTTAGTAGTAGTTAGAGGTTGTGCCAAAAAAAGTGCTAAACAAACCTCATTTTCAGCCTGAAAAGCACACTCCATAATGGTGGCAACCAACAGTAATGTCATAATTTTACCAGTTAGTTGTCACAAGTGACTTGGTTCAAAAGTGATCCGATTTGGTTCAGAAGTGACCCCAAAGTGGTAGGTTTTAGTCTAAACCTAGTCTGAGGTCCATTAAAGCTTACAGCAACTCTTCATTATTTATCTCTCATTCCTGATGGTTTCATGCAGGCTAGGAAGCAGGAGCTCTGAAACATCAGAGTAAAGTCTATATTCATAACACTGCTTGGAATAATAATAATAATAAAAAAATTCTGCCTGTGTATATTCACAACATTGCTGCACTGTGTCTGGAGGACGAAAGAAAAATAAACACTCCTGTCAGAGATAATATTTAAGCAAACCTGCCTCTCCCCATCTCCAGAGCTGCAGTTTATGCCCCACAAGAGCTGCTTTGCTCTTCCAAGTGATGTTGACCAGGGATGCAGAAGTTGCATTGGCTAAAAAGCTCTTCTTACCAGTATAAACTGCATCTCTAGTAAGGAGGCTTTCTTGCTGTAACCTCATGGTCCAAACCTAAATTAATGGTACTGTAGGTGTCTGCTGCCTTAGCATTGGATATCTCTGGGGGGCTGGTGGCCACCTGGTCCTGCGCTCAGTGCAGGCTGTCACACACGGGACAGAGCTGTCTCTCTTAAGGGAAGACCATATTTAGGCTTGGGGACTAATATTAGGCATTTGCACTCATCCAGTGGAGTCGTGACCACAGGAAGGCAGAGTCTTCCCAGAGCTATGAATATCGCAAGGGCTGTGGTCAGGGTGAGGGCTGCAAGACAGGGGCAGGAGGCACTGGACTCTTCTGCTCATAACCAGGACAGGTAAGGGGACAGTGGCAGCAATGTCTCCTGTCCTCTGTAATGGAGAGGTCAGTGCACAGCTCAGACAAAACAGCAAGGTTCTGACCCCTGGACAAGACCTAAATTCACCTAAAACTGGGGAAATTAAAACAACAAGCGAGACAGACAGTGCACTGAGTTTCTCAAAGTTAATAAACACCCACCAACAGTCCTGAGATTGCAAAGTGTTTCCAGGAGGTGTGCCTTTAAAAAAAAAACAAACCCCAAAACACAACCTTACAGCAATGACACTTGATGCAAAGGAAGATGAACCCCCACAGTGGTTGAAGAGCTTTGAAAATGCTTCCTTGTCATACTTCAAGAAAGATTGATAGAAAGAGGTGGCTTTAAAACAGATAGGAGACCACATCTGGGGGGCTTCAGCCTAAACCCTTCAGCATTGTAATAATGCATAGCAAAATCTTTATTTCTGTAAATAAACAAAAACTATCACAAGGAGCATTTTGCAGCTGCTGCCATGGATTTGCCTTTGCATGTGGAGGCAGGAAGCTGCAGGAAGTCTCTTGTAACAGGAGACCCATAATTGTACTCTGTAGAAGTGTCTTTATTTCCCATCCTAAAAAGAGGTGGAATCTGCAAAAAATCATACTTGGGAGGAGTGAGACCAAACATACTTCAAATCTACTCTGCATAAAAAATGTATCCTTGAAATCTGGAGCTGTTCTGAAGCCAGGCAGGTTTCGAGTGGATTGCAGAAATATCACTTACAGTGATGCCATCTTTTGTCAATGCTATAATTTCAACATCTATACATTTTATATTTTTCCTTGCAATGAAGTCTCTCCTCATAAACTGAGCTCTTTACCTTCCCAGCTCTCTTCTGGCCAGAAGTGTGGCCACAAACGGGGGCATTTCTGCCCACATTTCTCAGTTTCCCATCTGTAGTAAAGGGATAACGATGCCTGCCCACCTCTGCAGAGCCCGATGGAAAGCTGTGGAGAAGGAAAGCAGATCTCTCCAGTTTTGAACACGAATTACTGTGGGCTCAGCAGTGTGGGCTCAGCTGCATTTGCAAGGTGTTGAAGCCATGGACTTGCACTGAAATAAACCACACCAAACTGACAATGCAGCCCTGCGCTGAGTCATCCAGAGCTGGCCTAAAACCGACTCAACTCCCACTCTCGCCCAGGATGCTCAGCCTTCTAGTACCTTTTTGGGGTTTTTTTATTAATATTTGAGTATTTCTCTCAAACCAGTGAATGGTGGAGAGCACAAGTTACCCACTGCAGTGTGAGCTCTGACTCAGAGCTGGTCCCCAGGGGTACCTCAGGGCTGCTTTCATCCTCCTGCCAACCGTAGGGCAGGACTTGTACTGCTGTCATCAGGTTTTTGATGAATAGGAGTCCATCATCTTCCTCAGCTTGTTATGAGATTGGCTAGAATGCAGTGTAACCACCAAACAGTGAAAAAAAACCCGAGGCCTTTCCCTTTTTTCCTTCCGTTCAGCTGTGCTTAGCTCTTATCTGCAAGCAGTTTCCCACAAATACAGGACAGAGGCATCCTTAAAGAGAAAAAAATAAAGAAAGAAGAAACCATGTGACTTCAAAACCTGGGACTTAAGAAATAAACTGTCAGATTTGGGGAGATTCCAAAGAAAACCATGGGAATATGCAACAGGACCCAGCTGCTCTGACCCTGCCCTGCCCTGAAATGTCTTTGTGCTGCAGAGATCCCTGGCTCTGGAGGAGGACCCTGGGCAGAAAGTCATGGCAGTCTTTTGTGGACCATCTGATTTAAGTTATAAGTTGACCCTGTCTCAGATGCAGTGTCTCCAGGGGCATTCAGCTACTTATATTTCATACCGTCACTGCCCAAAACTCCTGATTTTCTTTAAAAACACATCACTGTGGAACTTCCATGGCATTTGGGAACACCCCCTCAGCCAGACTGAAGCTTTCCAGCACACCTCCCATAACATACCTGGGCGTGCAGCACTATGCACAGATTTGGAGAGCTGCAGGACAGCTATTTCCTGGCATTGAGGTGGAATTTGTGAATTGAGTTTCGTAAAAGCAATCAAGAAAACCCTCTGCCTAAGCACTGTAGGACCCTGATCATATGCTTGTTAGGAATGTTTCTGGAAGCACAATAAACTCAGTGGGTGCATTTGGGATGCTGACACTGGGCCTGCAGGCACACAAGTCCCCTGGGAGTTTGTCTGAGTGTGCCCAATTCTCATGTCATTTACCTGCATCTACCTGCTCTGGCACACCAGACCTGTTCCAGGAAGCCAGGAACTTTTCTATCTCATAGGGTGAGGAAAAGAGGAAAAGTAAAGAAAAGATGGTTTTTATGAGAATGTTAACAAGTGAAGAGCCCATTTCAGTATAGGGTGCCTAAGTCACCAGGCTCAGATCCCTCTTGCTTCTCTTTTCCAGCAGCTGAGTAACGTAAATCCCATCAGCTGGCCCAGGAGCCGGGAGCAGATCCGCAGATCTCTCAGCCAGCAGCCCTGGCCCTTGGAGTCCCACCGCCCTTCTGGTCCCAGCGTCCAGGGCTGCTCAAGCAGCGGCTCCCAGGAGCACGTCCAAGGAACAGTGACTTTGCTGGCAAGGAACACGCCGCTTCAAACGAGGAACTTGGATGCTTCACTGCAAAAACAGCAGGTCAGGTTTAAGGTGAAATTCTTGCCCCCCTGCTTCTGTTTCTGATGATTTTTGTAGGACAAAGCTGCACCCTTCTTTGGCTCCCCCTCCTTCCCCTATACCTCACTTGCTGGACACCACCTGCCCCAAGCAGCATTTGTGCTTACATTTGCCAGCTGAGATGTGCAAGCAGTTAAAGAGCTGTTAGAGAAGCAAGACAATTTTGCTTTCTTTATTATTGAGAAATCAAAGACCTCATGTGACTCTGTAGATGACTTAACACATTTATAGACCAGGAAGGAAGTTGAGCTGCACTGCTCGCTTCGCTTTTCAGTGGGGCGGTTGCTGCAAATTCAACCTCATTAACTCACAGCTGGGCAGAGGGATCAGAAAATGATGGCCCAAACCACCGCCGAGCCCCCCAAATGTTGCTGCTTCAACATCAAAACAGCAACAGTGGCTCTAGGGATCTTCCACATGGTAAGTTACAGGACTGGAAGGGGGGACAGGGAGAGGGAGACAAGAAAAGAAAGGCAAAGGTGTAATCTTTGCTGAAGGTGTAATCATTGTAAATCACAAACTTTCTCAACTCTTGACTTTTCTATATTCCCTGAAGAGAAAACGCAATGATTTAAGAGGGATGGGCAAAAGAGGAGAGGGTGCTGAGGGGAGGGAGTGCGGCAGGAAGAAATTGATTGTACTGAGAGGGTTTTTAAACAATTTTTTTCCCCAGCTGTACCAATTGTAGCTCATGGAAATGCACTCTGCTTCCTGTTTTTCCCTCACAGCCTTAATGCTCTTACCCATGCAGGGAGCTTGGCCAGGGCTCAGCGCAGCTACTGGGACCTCTTGATTAGAAACCGGGCAGAGCATTGGCGATGGGAACTGGGAGTGCTGGAGTTACAGCTCACCAGAGGGAGGAGGGATTTGGGCAAGCAAAGGGCAAAGCTGCCTCATTTCTCTCTCCACGGCCAGTTGGACACTGTATGCACTGGTTTGGTTTCCGTTTGGACACCATATACAGCGGTTTGGTTTCCGTTTGGACCTGTGGCTGTGCTCAGCTGGCAAAACCACTTGAGATGGGCACAGATGGCAGCAAGAAGAGGCATCAGGGCCCGGGGGGACACTTCTTCCCCTTACCCTGGTTGCACAGAGGTGCCTTTAGGTGGCTTTAAGTCATCTTGAGGATGTGGTTTCTCTCACGGCAGAGACACTTAAAATAATGACGTCTGTTGCAGGTGGCGTGCGCAGTCACGGGTTGGGTGATAACAGTTAATATGGGCTCTTAACCCGCTCCTGCACAGGAGAAATGGAGTGAGGGGAGATATAGGCTGTGAATCCATGGTCCTCATGCAGCACCAGTCTGCTTTCCTGGGGCAGCAGGAGCAATCCAAGCTGTCTGAGCAAATCCCCGCTGCACCGTAGCCCCATCCTCGCACATATCAAGCCCAGACAGTGCTCTGATGCACTGGTTTAGTGGGTTTGTCCTCCACAATGCTGCATCTGTATACATTAGTGGAGGATTCAGCTCATGAAACGAAAGGCAAAGCAGTCTGGAGATCAGCTTAGTTGCTTTTTTGGACAGTAAGATGAAGGGGAAGCAGTAGGATTTGCTAAACACGCCATGAGCAGCAGCACTGTGGGTTGTGAGGGGGTGGCTGTGCTTGGTGCAGCATCCCTGCACCTCCCTGGTTTAGGGTGAGAGATGGTCTCAAACCCGCCCAGAGCAGGGAAGCAGAGAAACTTGGGTCTACACCACATCCTCATGCAATGTCATTGCCAACATCTGTCCCCTGGCATTGCTTGAGAGCCAGACACCATAGTGGCATTTCCATCCCATATTTTAATCCTTTGGGAACCTCAAAAACATTATGAAAAGAATTGTGCAATTTTATAACCTCCATTGCCTTCAGCTTTTTGAGCATCTAGATTACACCCTGCACAGACTGCTTGTCTTTTTGCCATAGCTCAAAGCTTATAATCTCACTGCTTTATAGAAAAAGAAATTGCTGCATTTCCTGTGCATTCTCATGACCCCAAGACACAAACTGAAACCTACGAAAGTTGAGAGCACAAGCAATTTCTGACAACCAATTAAACATATAGCCATCATAGAGCGATGGTCATGAACTGTTCAAAATTAGGGCCCTCTTAGGAGTTATAGACAGGATCTGAAGAGGAGCTGACAAAACTAAAGGTCTGTGCAAAGTTGGGAAACATGAAATGGGGAACAACACCACATTTTCTCCAGAGGGTTACAAGCATGTCGTGTGACGTGAGCTATCTGCTATCAGTTGTGAAACGGAGGTACAGAAGATGAATTATTATTTCCTAGCTGGGAGGGTGAATCATGAAAGAATCTGCTTTGTCTTTCTCAGAAATCAGCAAATGCTTTGAACTGAGGCACATTTTTCTCCTAAGTGTTTCACCATGGTGCCACCCACAACAACTGAGATTCCCAATTTGTGCCCCTGCATGATGGAAGAGAACGAGTTTTCCTAACAGGAAAAACTTAATAACCAGTGACATATGTGAAAGATGTGTTATTTCAAAAGTATTGTGTGGGGCTGTTGAAGATATCAGGTGAGCTTTGAAAAGAAAAGGGCAGAGAGCCTTGGAGCAAGCCCTCACGGCACACACGGGAGTTTGCAGAACTGATTCAAAGTTTCACTGAGGACAGGAAAAGAATCTGTTTTTCTCTGCAAAATGGCAAAGGCAGAAGTGACAAGGCAGATGTTTAAGGTCAATCCTTCCCAGCTGCTCAGAGGAGGTTTTGGAAGCAGGACAGGTACGCAGTGATCCCTGCCCTGCATATCCTCTGCAGTCAGAGCATCAGAGACTTCTTGAGCTTGAGGTTACACAAAACCCTAGCTGTTTACTAGCTGTTGTGTTTAATAATCTCCAGCTCTGTTCTGCTCACATTGCCTTTTCAATCATTTCTTTCCATGTTTGACAAATTCTAGTGTAACAGGGCTTTCTATGGGCAGAGGTTGTTTCATACACCGTCTTTTTTTATTGCTGTGCATTTTTTCCCTCTCCTGACTGTTAGCAGTGGAGACATGGTTCAAAGCAGAAATTATGTGGTATACTTATCTGTAGTTTATAACTTATCCTTATACATAAAAGGGTGGATATCTATAACAAAACACTTGGATTCTCTGCATTTCTAAGTGAAGGAGGGTAAAGGAGTGATCCTGGGCCCTGGGATGCTGCCTGGCTTGGGGTCAGCCAACTCTTACTGCTTTAAGAGTTAACACAGAATAGTAAATATTTTTTCCCTGCCTCTTCTCCACCTTTTTGGTCATGTAGCTGCATCTGGGCAGAGGGAGGGGAAAAAAGAAAGGGGATTTATAACTCAGGAATGACTGGGATGATTTGCTACATCAATACTGTTGGTTTGTATCCATATAAATTATTGCTGTGGTTCCTAGTGATGAATCATAGTGATACTGGATGATAGTAACGCCATCAAACACAAGCTCTCAGGCTTTGTGGCAATGTCTTGTCCTCCTATAAATCAGAATTGTCTCACTGCTGATCTCTCCATAGGCAGTTGAAATAAATTGTGAGCATTCTCAAACAAATGGGGAAGAAGGAGGAGAGGAAAAAGGGTACAGAGTTGTGCTATTAGCAAAGATTCACTGGGTGTTGTGAAGTGCCTTGCAGGTGACTTTCAAAGAGAGCATGGAGGAATTTGTCCTTCTGCTCATCAGCTCCTCCCAGGCATGAAGAAGCCCAGGTTATTTGACATTAGCTTCAAGAACAAGGTTGGAAAGTTGCTTCTGTGCATACAGCATGGGCAGAAAACCTGCAATTAATTCATTACTAGTCCTTGATTAGAGCCAAAGGAGGTCTTGGGAAGCAGCATGTGTGTAGCTCGGTCTGGCCTCTGTCACAGCTGAGCTCTTCTCTGTGTCAGATCTTTAACTCCAGGAGCTGAGTCTCATCTCTGGGACTGTCCCCAGACCCAGTCCTCACCTGTGGAGGTGACACTTGTACAGAGCTGCATTTCATTGCACCTTTGCCAGGCTGTGGCTGACCTGGGATATTCAGCAGATCCAATGCTGCTCCCTCATCCTCCTGGAGCATCTCTGCTGCACAAGCAAGAGGGGGAGAAGGAGGCAGCAGGAAGAAGAAACATGAAATGTTTTGAAAGGAAACCAAATGGGAGCTAAAAACACTCCTCACATCGTCCTACCCTGCCGCAACAACCACTTTTAAATTAAAGGAAGAAAAGGTGAAGCACTGAAAGTACAGCATTTATATGTGGTGCCGTTTGCCTTCAAAGTGCTGGGTGTCAACTGCTTGTGTGCACCGCTGTCAGAAACCTGCACAGCACGCCATGGAGCAGGATGTCACCATCCCCATTGACCCCTGTTTGTTATGGCTTCAAACTCTGCTTGCAGAAACATTGGACTTGAGGAAAAAAAAATAAAGGAGCAGCCATCACACCAAGGCCACGTACATAAAGATAAACTATTTGGAGACTGGTCAATTTGCACATATTTCAGACAAAAAGGGCACATGGCACAACCTCTAACAGCAGTTTAACCCCACTGCAGCTGCAGCAAAATTATTCACCAGGGAACGGGGCTGTGTACGTCATGCTGTTAAAATTGCGCCTTGCGAGACACCCCCAGATTAGCTGCCTTGGTTTAATGACTGGCTCTACCTCAACCCTGCACTACTTGACTAAGTCACTTCATTTCCTGGTGTTACAAATCTTTTACCAAGAAACCTGAAGCACTCTTTTCAAAGGGAGGCAGCAATAAGATGAGAGGCGTCCACCAAAATTTGCAGCTGTAGGAGATAAAGTAAAAATTTCTGGCTGCTGGAGCAGCTGGGATACTGCAGCACATGAATTGAGCACTGGGAGGGCAAATTCCCTATTTTAAGGCTGCCTCTCTCCTGTCATGCCATAGCAATAAGAAAAGGAACTGGATGCTTCTCTGAGCAGTCCTGTCTGTTTGAAATGGGAACCTTTTGGTTTCTTCTGGAGCTGAAGGGTGAATCTCGAGTGAGAGCATACACAGCCTTGCACAGCAGGAAGGGCTGGGCAGGTACCACATCAATCTTTCTCCACCTTCTTCTCAAAGTAAGGCAAGCAGCCCACTGTAGAGGTTTCATCGCCTTTTATGTCTGTTCTCTGCAGGAATAAATGAGACCGTCACGATCCAGGCAGGTGTCAAACCCAACTTCAGGTGCTGGAGAGGTACCTGGTCCTCACACGGCACTCGTGATGGAGAGCCAAGGGAAAGGCAGGCAGATCGCTGTCTGTTTCATCTCGTTGCAGTTCAGCAGCTTGTTCTTTCTATGCAAAAGCCCTTTTAAATAGAAAGTTTAAACTAAATTCCACTTTAAAAGTCTTCACCTTAAGCTTTCAGGTTGAGCTTGGGTTTTCTATCTGACGTGTACTTATTTTATGTGACTGCATATGTTAC
>NW_010183033.1:0-272 GCF_000695765.1 Mesitornis unicolor
GAGCAGCTTGCAGGAACGGATGTAGTTGTCGCGGTTCTGGGGTGCAGGAGGGAGAACCCCGTTACCCGCATCCTGGACCACGTGGGCACACAGGGCAGGTGTGGAGCAGACCCTGGCCGCCCTCCCACGACCTTGAGACTGGGGCTGGGGCAAGTGCAGCCCATCCCACCCCACACCCAGAGCCTCCCGGTTTGTCACTGCACCGGGGCACCGTTGCCCCAGCCCTGCCAGCAGCCGCTCCCAGCGCAGACGAGAGGCGGCCACAGAGGCAG
>NW_010183033.1:290-954 GCF_000695765.1 Mesitornis unicolor
AGCACTGAAACACCTTCTTCCTCCACCCCCAAATTTCTGATGCAGCTTGAAATTGTCCTGACTCAGTCATTTCCTTGTTTATGCATCCGCATCTCCACGGTCAGCACCATCCAGGAATGTTTGTCTGGCTGCCACGGCCGCATGGCCAGCGAGCCCAGAAGAGGGCTGGGGTCTGGGCAGGCACAGGGACTCCTATTCCCACAGCCGCTTCAAAATGATGCTCAAAGGACACAGGTTAAAAATACTCCCAGGTGCTGCCTGTGCTTCCAGCTTGGCTCTGGTGACCTGCTGTCGTCTGACAGTCCATTTCATTTATTTTTAAAAGAAATTATGTCTCCCTCAAGCCAGACTCACAGAAGCAAAAGCAGAGACAAGGAGCTGAACCTGAGTGAACCTGAGCGATGCTTCAGCCCCAGTGATTCTGGCCCCTATGAGGTATTTGGCTGGGGGTGACACTGGCACAGGCTAAGGGCTGGGGGGTGTAAAAGCCCCCAGCAGGGTGGCACAGGGGAGCGCAGAGCCACCACCCCCAGTTAGAAACACAGGCAGAGACTCCCCAGTGCACAGCATCGCTGTCAGATGCCCCCTGCACCCCAAGGTCCCCAGCGGGGACCCCATGCCAGGGCGGCACAGCCCTCCTTACCAGGCAGTCGAGCTGAGCCAC
>NW_010183034.1:0-398 GCF_000695765.1 Mesitornis unicolor
TGATGATGTATGATTTACATTTCACAAGGTCTTCTCTCCATTGGCTACAGGGAGCAGATGTTAGCAGACCCCATCACTCAACGTCAGTGTGAAGCAGTGATTAGTTTAAAAAAAGGATCAAGAGAGGACCAAAAGTGCAATGCACATTTCTCACAGGGTGATTGGGAATGGTCAGGTTGGTATGGAAAGGTCTGTTTGGTGATCCAGTGATTGCTTTTACTTGGATTGGAGGACCAGGAAAAAAAGACAAAGGGGAAGGAGAAGGAGAAGGAGAAAGAAGGGGAAGGAGAAGGAGAAGGAGAAAGAAGGAGAAGGAGAAGGGGAAGAAGGGGAAGAAGGGGAAGGAGAAGAAGGGGAAGGGGAAGGGGAAGGAGGAGAGGAAGAAGGAGACAGAGAAG
>NW_010183034.1:570-1547 GCF_000695765.1 Mesitornis unicolor
AGGAGAAGGAGAAGGAGAAGGAGAAGGAGAAGGGAAAGGGGAAGAAGGGGAAGGGGAAGAAGGGGAAGGGGAAGAAGGGGAAGGGGAAGGGGAAGGAGAAAATGAAGATAACAACAGCAAACAAAACCCATGACCTCACCAGACGGCACATGTTTCAGAGTTTCAAGAGAAAATACGGAATGAGCCACAGACTCTGCCAACACGACCAAATCTCTTCTGCCGTCTTGGCTCCTGCTCATAACGAGCAGCAAGTGCGTTAAAAAAAGACCAAATTGGGCTCAGCGTCACCGGCATTGCAGCTCGTGTCTATCGGGAAAGAGGCCTCCCTCTGTGCATCGTGGTTTCATTGCAGCCTGGGAGCTGAACCCTGCGGATAAAAGCACTGGCACAAACCTCTCCTGCAAGGAGTTTTCAACCCTCAGAAGCACTCCTGTTTTATCCGTATTTTCCCCTAAAGTGGTGGGAAGCCAAATCCCAGAGTTTAGTTATGCTAAATGGAGATTGCGTACTTTTTAGATTTCTACCATTGAGATTTAATTGCCTTGAGACCTAAAACTGATACAAGTAATGATACAACTGTACCTGAGTGACAGGTGAAAATTAATACAAGAAAGGCAGGAGGATAACTAAAGTTCTCTTGTTTTCAGTCTCAGAAAGGATTGGTTTTTCTCTGACAAAGATTGCATATCTTGAAAAATGCAGACGCTGAGTTTCTGCTGTACTACACAGGTACAAGGGAAGGGCCTCTCACATTAACAGTGCCTTGATTTCCCTGCCCACTTGCTTTTGGACCCCAGGGCTGGCTCTGCCCACTTGGCCGCTGCCGCCTTCACTGACCACTTCAGCTTTTAACTTAAACTAAAATTTTGAGACTCGAGTTCGAGGGCTGCTTTCCATTTTGAGTTATTATTGCTGGCGCCTCTCCACACATTTCACAGCATGTCAGGAGTTGGATGGGACCTGGAAAGCTCCCCCAG
>NW_010183035.1:0-7492 GCF_000695765.1 Mesitornis unicolor
TCCCTCCCCGGTCCTTCCCAGTGCGGCTGCAACTGTGAGGGTGCCCTCAGTCCACTGCCACCGCACCCCGCAGGATGCCCCATGCCCCCAGTTTTGAGGGTGTCCACACATCCTCACTTCCCCCTGTGAGAATGCCCCCAGTCCCCGGCGGACCCGGTGTCCCCTCTCAACCTCCGGAACCACCCCCTCAGGGGGGCTCCGCTGCCCCTGCATAGATCTGGCGGGGGGGAACAGGGGCGCGTTGGGCTGGAGGATTGGGCGCTCCTTGTTTTTGGGTGAACGGAGAAGATATTTGTGATTTTCCCGGAGCCTTCGGCCTCGTTTCGCTGTGTTTTGCCCTGCGGCTCATCTCGGCTGCAGGATCGCATCCACAGGTCCTCGCACCCACGGGTCCTCACACCCAGCGCTGTAGCTGACGCGGTTTCCTCCCAATATCCCTGAAAATGCACCCGAACCCATGGCTGTATTTGCGTGTCACACATGCCACACGCAGGTTTGTGTCATGACTCGTCTCTGGAGGAGGCAGGACACAGCTGTGCTCTACCCAGAACTGCCTGGAGCGAGGAGCTCGTCCTGCTCCATGGAAATGAGGCGATTTACGTGCTTTTTTGCAGTGTTTCCTGCGTTTTGCTTTTTTGGGAGTCCTGTTGGACTCGCTCTGAGCAGGCAGAGTGGGGCAGGTCCTCAGGGCCAGGTTTAAAAATCATCTTTAGCAAACCACTGCTCTGCTGCTCCCTGGAAAACCTCACCCCAACGGTGTGCAGAGAGAGCTCTGCGATGTCCTTGTGTGCTCCAGCTCCCACCCAGCAAATGGAGAATCTCCCTTCTCAGCTGGTGCAGAAGTGGCTGTGGGCAGGGTCTCCAGGACCCTGGGGGCAGGCTGCTTTCCACCAATTTATGCATTTACACAGAAAAGATACAGCATTATACTTAATGCCTTTAATATACGTGAGGAGTCATTTTCAGGGTACAAACCAAACCCCTTCTTATTTCCTGCCCTATTTATGGCACAGACATTGAAAAGCTTGCATGGCACTAGAAGAAGGTCTTGGTTATTTATTTATTTAGGGCTAGGACATTGTGTGTTCTTGCAGATACTCCCCATGGAAAGGATTTCTTGCTCGGAGACTGTTTATTAATGTGTGTGTTTGTCTTGGAGGGGGCAGAGACCTTCCCAGGTGGAAGCATAGCCCATGGGGTCATTGGCAAATGCGATTGAACAAGGAAAGGACAGAAGAAGGAGACTCTAAAGAGCAGCTTAGAGCAGTGCATAAAATATTACTGGATTTCAAGTATAAAGGACCGGTGCTTCCTTTTGAGAATAAAAAGGATGTGGTGGTTAAAAAAATGTTGCTTTTTTATTGGTCATGTTCTTTACAGTGAAATACTGCTTGAAGGACAGGCAAAGGTAGGAATTCTATGTCTATGGTTTTGAAAACTGGCAAATAAACGGATAATGGAGGGAAATTTTTAAAAGTTTATATAGAGAAAAAAAAATAACGCCCCCCAACTTCTCACTGTGTTTACTGCTGGAAACCAGCTCAGATTTGAGGGATCCAAATGCCTGGGCAAAAAGATCTGCTCTGACCCCAGCATTTTTCCATGCTAGCGAGGCTGTAAATTCTGCACCTTGAGTTTAGCAAATGTGCTGTAGCGTTGCCGTACAGTGAGAGTGGAGCACCTCAGAATTAAAGGCTTTTCTGGACAAATGCTGAGCTCTGTATTTCAGGGCTGCACAGCCGATAGGCACAGGGGAATCCTTTGTTGCGGTACAGTGAGTGTTGTGTCCCCCACTGAGACCCTGTCCGCTGGTGTGGCGACCGCAGACCGGTGTGGAGTGGTGAAGGTGGGGGACGCTGTGATCACACGGGGGTTATGGGCAGAGCCCTGCTGGGCAGCGCGCTCCTGAAAAAAGCCCTGGCAATAACACTGACAAGAGGAAGGAAAAATTATTTGTGTGTGTACAGGCAGGGGCGAGGAGGAAATGGGGTCTGGTTGTATGGGTCTAGGGAGAGAAAACTGAGAAAACTCAGAATATTGCTGGGCTTGCTGCAAATTGTATGACACCTTTTTAAGCATAGAACACCAAAATGGTAAATTATTTTAGTTAATCCACATCTTCTTCCTTCTGCCTCTATCCCTAACACCCGTTTAAAACGTATTTGACTAATTCTTCCCTGTGGACAGAAGCGTTTCTTGCTAGAGCTTAGGTTTGCTCAGGCAGGTCAGACTGCTTCGGGCTGGAACTGCGGGGGGGGTGGATTCCTGCAACCTGCCCTTCCTGTTTGTACTGGTGGGCACTGGTTTGGGTCGGGATTCAGAAGCTGAGCTGTGGGTCAGAGGCAAAACCCCTGCGCTCTGCAGCCTCCTGCCTCTTGTGGCTTTTCTCTGTGACTGGGATGAGCAGAGGGTGCAGGCACGGCCGTGCTGGGTGGGATGGGTGCAGGGCGGGTGGCTCCGCTGCCCACGTCTCCTTCTGCTGTAGAAGGAAGATTGTGGTGCTGCTGATGGGGATGGTTTGGGGTTTGTGGGGTTGACCGAGTGCCAGGGAGGAGCGCTGTGTTACTGTCGTGGTCTTCTGGAAGCTGAGGCTTTGGGAGAAATACCGCTTCTCCCGAGACGTGCAGTGCGTCTGGACGTGCTGGCAGTAGCAGTGATACAGAACTCACTGTTCCTTTGCTGCGCAGGACACGGATTGCTTATTTATTTCATGCACATTTAAACCCAGGAATGGCTGGAGATTTTTTGAACGTGATTTCATGACGAAGATGAGTCGTGGCAGTGCCACAACTGCGTTGCCTGTAAAGTGAATTCTTTGATTTTGCTCTTGCGTATCCTTGGGAAAGCTGAAAAGTTGCCTGTGAAAGGCCACATCCTTGTCTTCTGCAGGGCTTTGTGTTACTTTGACGCTCAGGTTTGGGTCGTGTTATTTGTTTTACTGAAACTGTATGGAGCAGCAAACTTTTGTCCAATTACTGTAATACTGCTTGTGCCTCCAATATCTGCCTGTCTCTTTCTCTTTCCCAATGAGGACAGAAAATAGTCACCATCCAGCTAAACAACTTACAGTCACCTTTTATATGTAAGTTAGTAGAAGAACTGTGATCCTATGCATGTTTCAACCCAGAGTTAGTGATTAGAGATGTGGATTTGATTGTTCGGGTGGAAGCCAAATTCGGACGGGTACCGAGATGCTCAGCTCTGGGTGTTTGTAGCCAGAACTGAGAACTGTGCAGGGTTTCCTCTTTTATTTCTGATTCTTGTAGGATGCTACCACTCTTATTCAGGGTGCTGAATTATTGGGTTATTGGTGCTGCTGCTCCCCAGAGTGATAGCGCTTCGCGTCTTGGTTAGTGCTGTGCGAGGCGTTAATGGAGCAGCAGAATACAGGAGGATGTCCTCAAAAATGGGCATTTTGTGGACTGTTTGTGAAGCCCTGAGGGTCCTGGGTACTTAACCAGCTGCCACCCTGCTAAAATAGCTTTTTATTTTAAAATAAAATCGTAGCCTCGTCATCTGCGCCCGCAGCTTCTGCCGGTCGCAGCGAAAAGACAGAAGAGCCACACACGTTTCTTCTCCTGGGCTTTCAGCTTTGCACTTCTCCCAGTCACACAATTGTTGTACAGAGATCTAACAAAATGCCACAGGACTCTGGGGAGCGCCCGGCTCCCGCGCTGGCTCTGCCCCTCCTGGCCCCTCTCCAGGAAGGGCGCCTGCATCCCGGCCAAAAGCTGTTGGTTTAAGAAGCGCATGGCTCCTAATCTGCCATCAGCAAAAAGCAAATACGCAGGCAATTTAGTCAAGTGAAGGCAATGCCCCCCGGGGAGCGCGTAACTTGTGCTTCTTGCGAAGGCGTAGCCGTGCTCGCTCTTAAATCTTCAGTCGCTCGGCGTTTTGCTGTCTTTGAGCTGGATCAGGAGCATATGTGCAGAGTTTATCTGCCGAGGTTTCCATGTGCCTCCAAATCCTTTCTGGCTGCCGTCCGTAGGCTTACGGTAAGTCAGCGTGCAAGCAGCGCTGTGGCGTGAAGGAGCAGCTAATTCCCAGTCTAAACTGGTATTGCCTGTGGGATTTTCCAATTTGCTGGCATCAGGTTATTACAGAAAAGGAGTTTCTTTAACTTGGCCTTGCCTCTTGAAACAAGCGGGTGCCCTTATGGGCGACTTTGCCTTGTGTTGGTGATACAAGGAGGAAAACCTTTTCCTTCTCATTACTCAATGATTTCTGTGGATTAAAATTTCCCACTAAAAATGAGAAAAGGGAATTTCATTTTTTTAGCACCTAACTTTTAGAAATAGTTCATAAGGCCTGGATAACTGAGTCTTTGCCTTTGAATCCACTGAGACCATGCGCCCCTTGCGTGCAAAATCCACCTAGGGCAGCGTCATCTGTTTCTGATGGGACTGGTGCTTGTGATGCTTCTTGCATCGGAGTAGGAAAAATTGGACCAACTGATAAATTTACTGATGTTTTGTGCCAAATATGTGTGGCTCATACATCAGATAAATCGTTTGGGTGTTGCTGTAGGAATTCTCCTCCCCTCGTGCATTGCTGGCAGCAGTCACTGTGCTGCTCTGTTGTGCCTGGAAATAAATAAGAGGGGGTGGGTGCGGGATGACAAAAATACAGGCAAAATATTGGCAAAATGGTGACTGCTATATTGGTGGTGGTATCGTGGACCTCTCAGTGATGTCCTGAACCAGGTCTGTGTCGAGATGCCAGACAGAAACCTGGTGCCACAAACCAGGTGCCAAATAAAAACCAGAAGTGCCTGCTTAGACACAGATATTGGGCTCGGCTGCAGCTCTTGCAGGGCCGTGTTTGGGGGCTTTTAGTTGACCTGGGAAGGATCAAGGCCATCGCTCCCTGAGGAGACCCCACTTCTCGAGAGCTCCCTTTTGGATTGTGACCCCCCAGCCTCATGGAAAGCCAGAGAAGCAGGGAGCCAAAGCAGAGCCTACGTTTCTGGGGGTGAAGGGGAGTGCTGGTGGTCACTGTGATGAAAGCACATCCCCTCTTCTTGTACAAAATGACTTCATAAGCTTTGTAATCCGCTACTCATCGTTATCTCTGCTATAAATAAGCCAGCGCTGTTGTGACAGGTCTGGGTTTCCTCCTCCTTATCAGGCACCTGTTGCTGTGTCCATTACTCACATCCTTTCAGTCACATCTTGGTTTGCATAATTAGCACCAGCTCCGCTTCATTTCCTTCCTTCCCTCGCAGTTTTGCTCTGTGGCCTTACCTGGCAATGGAAATACCCAGCGTTATTTTTAAGCTTTAACACAAGGAATGGAAATTGGGGGCGTTGACTCATGAGAAATGAGAATATTTTGGTCAGGTATGAGGGATGCTCCTCGGTCTTGAACTGTGGCCACGGTAATTCAGTAATTCAGTATTTATGAGCACAAGTAACTGCACCTACGCCGTCAACTAAACCGTGAGGGTAGAAGTGCATGAAGTGTAAAGCAGAAGGTAATGAGGACTTTGGAAAGATGGTCTGTGTGAGGGAGATGAGAAAATGAGATTCTTCAAAGGGCAGAACCACGTTACTTTACCTGTAATCCCAAAGAATGCCTAACTGTTCAGTGTTAGAGTGGCAGGATGATGCTGGCACATTGAAATCCCTGCAGTTAACTGGCACTGATGCAATAAAATGCTGATTATTTGGTTGTAGGTTTGTATCGAAGGGTTTTTGGGAGGATCAGGTATTATACTTTATATTTTTGCAGTTATATCTGCCTTATCTGTCAGCTTTAATTCCACCCGAGTGTGCCATCTTCTGCACTTGCTTTTCAGAATTTTGCCAATTTGAAGACCTTTTCTGATGGGTTTTCCTTTCTTTAAAGGCTACCAAGCTGGTTAAGGTTTCTCAGTCTCAAAATCTCAGTATATCACAGCAGTTTTCCATTCACTGGGATTAAAAAATTAAAATACCCTTGAGGTAAAAGCAAATTGTGAGGTTGGTACCATACCAGAATACAGATACCCCTGCTGAGGGCTGGGGGTTATGGACCAACCGAGGAGACTCAGCCACTTGGTAGGAGCTCACTGAGGGCCCTATGGGGAATATTTGACTGTTTCTGATGGAATAGATAACCTCAAGGACCATGAGTGGGGAATATTTCTATTTTTTCCCTGAATATTTCTTTACGGTCCAGGTCAATAATCCCCAGCAACACAATTCTGCTTACAAACGGGGTTCCCAGGCTCATTCCCAGGCCCTCCCACACGACTCCAGCGTTGTCAGCAACCAAGTGAACTAATGCAAACAGATTTTTGGGGCGGTGGAAGTGTTGTTATCTGTGTTCCCGGAAGCCCCCATGTCCCCACATTGTGTAAACCCCCCCGGGCTTTGCTTTTTGTCACTGTCCCCAGGGGTGACTCTGCCCAGCTGCTGCCAGATGTGGCCGATGCTCCTGATGAAGTACGGTGCTCCCCAGCCACTTGTCCCCATCAGGTTTGGGACAGCTGGGAATTGGCTTTCTTAATGGATTTATTGCCTTGCCATAATTGGGGTGTGTGTGTGTATATGTGTATATATATGGGGTTTAAATTTTATTTTATTTATTCTTTTAAATGCAATTTGTAACGGATGCCACCAGCCTGTCACCTGCCCGCCCGCCGTTCTCAAAGCCCCATCACTTGTGACTGAGGAAAGGAGTTTTCACATGGAGGAAATTGTGTTTCCTGGCAAACAAGGCAGCACTGTGGAAGAGTACTGACATTGAAAGACATAGCGAGTGTAAAGCAGCGCTTTATGGGCCTTTTGGTGTTTGCATTGCTAGAGCAGGCCAGTCTGAGCCTGGAAAACCCAAGTATTGGGGTCTCCAGCATCAGTCCATAAAGAGAGCTACAAATTAAGGACAGCAGCCTGAAAAAATGCTGCGTCCTGAAACCCTCGCTAATACACGCTATGTTTTGAATGAAAAAAAAAAAGCTATAAGTCTTTCCTAAAAAAACCACATAATTTTTCACTGCAAGACTCCATTTAATTAATGGACAGCAAAGCGAACACTTAAACATCACCCTTTTTTTGCACGTATATTACAGTGAAGTGATCCAAAGGAGACCGCAAATCTCTTTGCTTTGGCAGGAATAAGATCTATACCTCCCACCTGACACAGGCAGGGACACCGATCACTAATGGCCGCGCTGAATTAATTGTAGTGCATAAAACCTCAAATAAGTTACTGTTGTCTTCATTTTTTCTCTTCCCTTCTGTAGAACCGAGCTTTCCCTGATAAAAGACAAGAGCAAAATGATCTCTGAGGTCTCTAATTTTGATCTTTTAGGTAAGCTGTTGAGGTTGGTTCTATAAAAAGAGCTAAAATCCTACAATGCAAATGCATAAATCGCTTGAGCTCATGACTGGGATTGCCAAGGCACCACTAATGTTTAATTCCTGTTGTATTTCTGGACTTAAGTTTAGGAAACTTGTAGCAAAAGGGAACATTTGAATTCCAGTTTATCTCCCGCAGTACTTAACACTCT
>NW_010183035.1:7523-20874 GCF_000695765.1 Mesitornis unicolor
CTTTCTGTTCATTTATCTCGCTTCTGAGGTTAGGAATTAAAATGCAAGAACTTCAGTGGGGATGGTGGCTGTGCGGGTGGAAAACGATTGGTTCGGGGGGTTTTTTTTGGGTACTGTAAAACCCTTCTGTATGGCGGCTCGTTGCTGTTTCCCCAGGGTTGGTGGTGATTAACTGCATATTTTAACCATAGCTAATTTGTGCCCTGTAACATCAATAGAGTTCGATGGGGCTCCCATCCCTCGCGCATTTACTCTTCCACTCTTTTGCTTGAGTAAAATTAACTCGGCCCTTCCCTCTTTGAAGTATTGCTGGGGATTACACAGTCACATACTTGTATACAATTACCATATTCTAACACTTAAATATTTTCCTGACTGATTTCCTCCTGTCCCTGCTTTGAAAATACCCAGATTATATCCATTAAAAAGCTGTAGCCTGGAGAAGACGTCATTTCAAAGGACTATTTTATTTTTCACACTTAAAAACCACTCTTGTGGCCTTACCGTGTTACCTCTCACGGAATTACTGGGGTTCAGCGTTCTTTTTGTAATTATTTTTACGATTTTCTTTAAAAAGATGACAACGCCCCGGCACCGCTGATGCTGTGTATGAAAATGTTATGACAGCTCTGCTGGGCCGAGTCCAGCACTCGACGCTCTGTCAAAACACCCATCGGTTCCCGTAGTTTGCCCTAATTAATGGCGCAGTAATGTGGAAACTTAACACAGCCTCAGAAAGGAAAGTGAACGTTAAATGATTTGCCTTCAATGGATCTCAAAAATGGGACTTTTTCTCTTGCTTTGCTGCCTCGGAGACCTTTTTTTGGGCACCTTTGTGTTCTTCTCCGCTGTTACTGGTTCTCTTCAGCGTTTTCTTCTCTCCCTGCGAGTCTGGGATCTTATTGAGGTCAGAGCCTGAAGATGAGCAGACTGGGCAGTGAATTTTGGGCAATATGTTTCCTCAGTGTAGTAATTAGCCCTGGCTGCTGATGAACAAAAGCAGATAATACCTGAAATTAGTAAGAGTTTGCTTTGCAAGACCTATTTTTTCTGACATTGCTGTTACATCTTCTTTAGTTCCCGCTTGCTAATTAATGTAATTAATTCACGTCCAGTTGCTAGCATCCTTTTGTTTCTGTCCCTCCTAAAGTTTCTTTTGTTGGGTTGAATATGAGGAGTCTGGGGACAGCGTCCTCCTGAGCCTCATTTGGGATAGGCAGCTGGAGTGAGGCGGTAGAGTTTGGGGCAGGAGGAAAGGCGGCCTTCCCTTTCGTCCCTTTTAAAATGGGAAGTTAAATTAAACAGCAGACAGTGAATGGGACCTGATTGATTAAGAAAACACTCGTATGGACCCAAATTCAAAGAGGATTGATTTCTTTGAAACGTGCCATGCAGAGCATTGGCACCAATGGGAGCCTCCACCAGCCCCGGGTCAAGGGCAACGGCTCCAGTCCGGTGCTGAGATTCGGGAGGAGGCGGGGACGAGCGAGCGGCGTTTGCTGGTCCTCTTTTACGGTGTTTTGGTGAGCTTAAAAATACCTTGTTGTGAGGAGCTCCAGATGGATGTGAATGCTCTCAGGGGTGGAGGGAACAAGCGAAGGGAGAAAGTTAGTCATCGGGCTGGCAGGCGGGAGCCGGGGAGGACAAGTGCCAAGTGATGCACACAGGCAAAAATAGCCCAAATTTCAGATGTAATGGGATGTGACGGTCGAGTTCCTTCAAGGGAAAATGCCCTGGAGGCCTTGTGCACGTCTTCACACATGTTTTGGTGCACAGCTTTTATCTGTGGGACAAATGGGAAATGTTTGGGAAATGGAAAAGGAGAGAAGAGAAACTGAGGTAGAAATAAGTAAGGGCGTATTGGCCCGGGGTTGTAGGAATGATGAGATTCATACATTGGTCTAATATAAAACTGCACTTTTCCAGATTAAAAGTGAAGTTTCCTGTCCATCTAATGTATGGTAACACTTTCCAGGACTATCGAGTTGTGTCTGATATTCTTTGAAAGGATTAATGTTAGAAGGGAAAAGTTATTTGTAGAGATTTTGACCTGTTTATTCGTTGCTTTTGTGAATTGCTTTTCATTACAGTGCATGCTGAGAGTTGAGATTTCACCTCAAAGCTTGTCTTAGTGATTAAAGTCATTAGAAGTGGAATGGTTACAGTCTGGAAATGACCCAGAATTTTCACAATCAAATGCAATTTTGGCCTCCAGAATTATCAGGAACCTCAAATTCTGGTAGTTGAGCTGCTGACTGATATCCCTGGGAGCTTGGCGGCTCCGTTTTTTGTCCTATCTAGATAAATTCAGTGATGTGATTGGTAAAATGCTGGGTATTCATCCTTCTGCTGAGGTCCCTGGGGTATTTCAGCCCTCATCGTGGGATTTGGCTGAAGGGCTCCAAGTTCAGGTGCTCCTACGGGTGCGAGGCAGGTCTTGGTGTTGCTCCTCAGCAGCTTATAGTGACATTTGCAGAGCAGCGAAACCAGGGGTTGAATGGAAACCATCACCTTGTTCCACTTCTCCTGTTTCCTACACCCCAAGCAGGACCTCACCACTCAACCGTATGTTTTTTCTCCCTAAAAAAAATACACTTTAGGAGGATATCATGTGTCCTTTTTTTGTGTCCCCAGCTCTCTTAGGAAGCCTGAAATGACCCGTTAAAGGTGCTAAAGCCACCTCTGCTTTGTCCGGCAGGAGCCCAGTGAGACTGGTTAAGGACAGCCCTTGCACTTGCGAATTCCTATGGCGTATCTGTGTTAGTAATGGGGTTTCTTTTCTTTCCCTGTGTTTGATCTTCGTGCTTACAAACAGTGACTATTTTGTGCGAGTGCTGCAGTATCCCAAAAAGTGCCTAACGTTTTTGTCAGCGGGTATTTGCGCTGGGCGTGTTCTGGCCGCGGTTTATCCCCATGTAAGGTTTTCATGCCTTAGGCATTGGGTAGGCTTTTTTGACGGGAACAGAGTGTATCTCCAGTGGAAGTGTTTTTGTTTTCAAAGGCAAACAGCACATTGTGGACACATGGAAGTGTGCGGCTTTCAAAAAAACAAACCACTATTTCTGGATGCCTCAGCAGCTCGCCTCGGCCGGTTTGGGGTATTTTTAGCAGTAAAGTGGAGAGTTTGCCATTTGATAGGGGTGGATTAGGATTTGATGAACCGAAGGCTGGAGATTTCTATTTCAGGTTTTGTCGTTTGTTGCTTGGAGATGGAAAAGCCCCGCACTATTAAACTGCTGTCCTTTAACTTGCTGAACAGCAACTTAAAGTCTCCCAGGAGAAATCAGGACTCAAAGAGGCTCAAGCTATTGCGTGGTAACTGATCCTAAGCTTGATCTTAGCCCAAAACCAAGCCAAGTCTCGGTCTTTGGCCCTGTTGGTCACCTGTGGGCTGTGAAAGAGGATTGTTGTGATTGAAAATCTGTCCAATAAAAATGACTTTTATTATTAGAACAAAGTAATATTATTAAGTAGTAGTATTAGTACTTTATAGAGAATGAATGCCAACGTGGTCTCTTCATCTGTTTCTTTTTGGAGGATGTGCTTACACTGCAAATTAGAATGTTCCTGTTCACGGGCATCTGTGCAGTCAACGCCTGGGATTTAATGTATGCACAGGTTTAATTAATGCCTTATTTTCAGGAGAGCGGTGCATCAGTACCACGAGAGGAGAAGCCGGCCTTTTCCGTGCCGTTGTACTCCGGTTTTAGGCCGAGGTGCTGGTTCCGTGGCCGTGTGAACGCGAGTCGCTGCGGGTGACAATGGCGTTACTGTACGAACAGCGCCGCTTTCTTAGCGTGGAAAAAAAATGCAGCGAGGAATTTTTAGCACGTTGTCATGCAGCACTCTCTGTTTCCTGGCTTGTACGTTCGAGCTGTGTAATAATATTTATATACAAATGCTGACTGTGATTTTCCACCCCGGAAAAAGGAGATGTCGTTTAAAAGCCCTGTGCGTGATGTAAAGCAGAGGTTTGGTTTTTTTTGACTCGCGTACTTGCATATGGTGTGGGTGTGTATTTTAATTGTTTGAAAAGAGATCGCTTAGAAAAACACAACATTCTTGCTACATAAGCACGTTCTCCTGAAGTAAAGGTCATTTTGCTCTTTAAAAGTTGCTCTTGGAAGAGAGGGGAGGTTCCCGTGTTGTCTTTCCCCTGTTCCTACCTTCTGAAAAACATTAAGTAATTAATTGTGGGCTGAAGCAGCTCTTACGCTGTGGGATCCAGCAACGTGAGAGCTGTAGCCGTGACTAAATGTGTGCTGGCACACGGGAGAGTGTTTTTCCCCCCAAGAACCCCACTATTCTATCTCTCTGGATCCAACACCTGCAAACACATAGGTGCGTTTTACAGCGTGAATGATCACATTGAGTCTCTTGGGCTGTTCTGGAGCTGGGATTTATAAACACTTGCAAGGCAGAATCCGCTGCTTTTCGGCCTCGGCCAAGGAAACTGTTCTGACATCTTTCCAGCGTGTTTCTGGCGCCTTGGTTTTTGTGCTGAGATCTCTGCTCCTCACAACCCCGCAGTGGACCGTATGTATAGAAATTAATGGCACGCCAGGCTGAGATGCACGCGTTCAGCTTGACCAAAGAAGGCTGGCTCCCAGCTTTGGTTTATCCTGCTGCAATGACAGAATCCAGATGTGAGCATCCCAAATCTTCAGCATTCCTGGTTTTCTCCGTAGTGAACACTTTAAAACCAGGATTTGTGTTCTGGCTGCGCAGAACGGTACACGAGTATTCGTAGGCACGTGGTTTTGGCCAAAGATGAGTGTTTTGGCTGAAGCAATGGCTTCCTGGGATGGGATAACTGGTTTTGCACAAGCAGAGGAACAGGGCTCTAAAAACCTAGGCTGGACAAGACAGCAAGAGCCGGCACTTCCTCCTGTACGCATTCAAAAGCAGTTGTAAATCGGATTAGGATTTGAACAAACACTTCAGGGCTTGCTCTCTGCAGGGAGGATCAAAGCCCAAGGAGGACCCCTTAGCTGTTTGCTTTTCCTTTATGTAGAAACATCCCCCTGGCTGCCCTAAAAACCCCCACTAAATACAATAATAAAAATATCCCTTCTCGGGAAAGCAAATTCCTTGACCATAAATAAGATGTTTGTTATCTTTTTTTCATTATTTTTTTTCCTCTATTTGCTGGTTTTGCTCTGTGGTCACAGCAAAACCTGAGGTTCAGCATTTACTGCATTGAAAAATGCAGTAGCTAGAGACAAGGAGTGCAGTATTGCACGGATTTGTCGATGGGATTTCTTTAGCTGTTTGGTGGAAATGCCTTTAAAATAAGAGCAGTTTAATGCATATCACCTTGAACAGGGACTTATCCTGCTGGGAGGAGGCTCATAGAGCAAAGTGGCAAGGTTTAAAGAAATTAAAAATAATAGGAAAAAATAGTTTTGTGGTTAAAATACAACCAAATGCTCTCGCTCTCCTGGTATCTCATGGAGCTGCACCCAAGGTCAATGGGCTACGATGCCCACAGTTTTTTGGTAGGCAAATGCCTGTTTTCTCCTCCCCATATAATGTGGTTTAGCTCAGAACATGAACCAAATGCAGAACGAGGATTAAACTGCGTGAGCGCTGATGGATGTTTTGTAGGTAACGCTTTGCAGAAGATCATTAATTTGAAATGTTGGAATAGTGGAGAGCATTTTTCAGGCTTTTCAGATGTTACGCACTATGGAAAAGGGGCTCGGAGCAGATGTACTCGTGGTTTATTCCATTTATCATATTAAAAATAAAGACAATTTCGGCTCATTTACTGCTTTATTAGTTCACATAAACAGCTTTGCTAATCAATGTGTATGGCAAACTCAATGCTTTCCTAATTGGCAGTAGTGGCTCCAAAATTAATGAGAGTGTCCTTGTTTATTGTCTGGGAACAAGTCAGACAGTTAACACATTGGTCTAATCCTGCTCTTCCCTTAGGCTCAGCTAGTACAGGAAAAATTAAAGGCTTATTTTTAAATTTTAAAGCATTTGATGGTCGTCTTTTTTTCCTCTGTCCGTTTGAGCAAATGCAGCTAGAAATGAGAAGGGCCGTGCAGGGAATGTTCACGGGGGCAGGCATCTAAACTGCATCTAAGGGAGTCTTTTGCTCTTATTTATTTAGAGGCAGTTATTGATTTTTTTTTTCCTTCCTTTCCAAAAGTACTGATTTAATTTATGAAGTGATAGAAGAGGCCGGGTGAATAATTTTACCTACGAGAGCGCAGCATTGTCCGACTAATTGCCCAGGAAGCGGAGAAAAGATCGGATCTCCCCCTGCAGATGTTTCTCATCTGGAATACAGACCAATTCAAGCCATTTTTTTCCGATTACTGTTTATTTTGATGCTGTATTACACTGCCATTACCAGGAAGGAAGCAGCGCACAGAAATCCAAGCAAGATGCTATTTGTATTTAACATTTATTCAGTAACAATTTTGGATTTAACCCCTTTCTCCCCCGTTTCTGTCGGTAATTGTGAGCCCTCGGTTCTATCCCTTGGGCACAATGAAGTGTCCTGATGGGTCTATGGGCGGATGCCCGCCATGGTCCTTATTAAATACCTGAAATGTTATAAAACACGTTAATGCTGCTTCCCAGAGCATCCCTGATTGGGACTGTTGGGTGTTTTTGCCACCTAGTGCTGCCAGCCCTGCATTGCTGGGCTGGGCTGGGGTGCGAGGAGTTGCAACCAAATCTCTGTAACAAACCTCCCATGTGCTGAATGGGAAGAAGAATATCCTATAGAATACCTCTTATTTTTGGAGTAACTGTGACCTGGCCTTTACACCTGGCAAATCCTTCTTTATGAAAGATGCTGAACTCGCTGATAAGTATTTTACATGATGATACGTGTTCCCACTGCGGACAGAGCTTTAGGTCTGTTAGCTATGCATGCAGAGCATCTTTGTCCTCTGGCTCGGTAGCCTGTGATGCTCTGACACACCTAAGTTATCATTCCACGTGATTAAAAATGCCTGGATAATGAAATACAGGCAGAGCCAGCAACCTTATGCTGCTTTATTTATCCAGATTTGTGCTGTAGGTGTGAAGGTGTAAGGTGTCCGTGCATGCATGGTCACCTACACCCACACATAGAATTTAAGGTGATGCCGTGCATTATAGCTGAAAAGGGCCAGAATCACCTCTGTACCTAAGCTGGGTGGTATCGAATGGGAGCTGTGTGTGCTCGTGCTGAGCGATGGTGGAAACGTTCCTTTCCCCGCGCGGGCTCTGGCTCGGGCAAACCCTGTGGTACAATGGAGCTGTTCTGCTCCAGAGGGGAGCAGGAAGGTGGGCGGATTAGGAAAAATTTTATATTAGTAATTTTTTTTCCACCAGGCCAGGTCATGTTCAAGTCCCAGCATTGCTTTACAGCTTACCAGGCTGCTCGCTGTCCATCCTGTGAGCAGTGGACCCGTTGCTGTCTGTCCGTCCATCTGTGGGTCCCAGGTGGGGATCGGGGACTGTGGGGGCCGATGGCTGCGGGTTGGAGCAGCACCAACGCTCCCGCTGTGGGTAATATATTGCTTTTTGGTACCTGACTATGGCATCCAGACCTCCCAACATTTCATAATCCACAGATGGAAAAGTGGCACTTAAAATGAATTTATTCAGGTGGGAGCACATGAAAATAAGGCTTTTGACTTGCTGCGCCTACGTTTGAGTGTCAATGAAAAGCTTTTTATTTGGTTGGAGAGCCGGGCTTTCAGAAGCCAGCGTGCGTTGTGGTCTGGAAGCGAGTGTTAGGGGTAGCGGATCGGGTAGCGATCTGCACAGCGAGAAAGGGGCTCGCGAGCAAAGCTGTGTGGTGGAAAGGCAGGAAAACATTTGGGCGTCTCACAGGAGAGCGTTTGCCTGGGGAAGGCTGGAAATGGGATGGGGGAAGATGGGAGAGGCAGGATCCAAACTGAAATTCCTTTGGGATTAATAAGTTTTAATTTGCATGCTGTCATTTTTTTATTTATTTCTTTATTTTAAATTTCCTGCTTGGTGCAGCCGTTGTGTGCCATGCAATGGGATTTCCCAGGCTTCTGCCTGCAAGAGCTTCAGGAGCTGCCTGTGCCCCGAAGACAAAGCCAAAGAGAAGCACAAAACAAGGGTGGAGAGGCAGGGCGAGCGAGCCGGCGCGGTTTCCCTTTGACTGCTTATTTTACTTGACACTGTCCTTAAACACAAGGTCATTTTATAGGCTGCCCGAGGGCTGCCAGGCAGAGGAAGTTACCTTGCGAAGGAAGGAACTAGCCCATACTGTCTAAATATTGCCGATTGTGCGCCGAATGGCTTGAGGCATTGCAATAGTAGCTCTTTGTGCCCCTGGCCGCCTCCTGCCAAAGCACTTTCCATAATTAGGCGTAAAATATATTGACATTCCTGCTGTCTTTGGTCCTGGACACACACCTGTGTGTGTGTATGTACATGTATGAGGTGCAAGCATATATATTCCTATGCAATATATGTTCCTGCCCAGCACTCATGAGAACACCCATAGCAACCAGCAAAGGTACTGGGATGCGTGCTTTGAAACAGGGTCGTAACTGTCAGAAGCAGAAGAAATCCATTGGATTCATCCCTCTGCCAAGCAGAAGTACAATCCCCGTATAGAAAGATCCTGTATTTTGTCTGAATCGGAAGGCCCGGACTGAATGCTGCCTTTTAAAATTCATTGACGTTTGCATGGAAACCAGAAAAATGGGCTTAAGTCAAGAATGCAATAACCTCACTTAAAACTGCTCTCCGTGGCAGACGCTCGTCCGCTTACAGCCTTTCTGCTTGCGTGAAGATAAATGGTGAGGTAAAACACGGCGCATAGCTGCGGCGCTAGCATATTTATAATACAGCGGTTGATGTACACCAGCTTTTCCGGGCGCGTTTCTCCCCCTCCCTCCATCCGCCGTGATAACCGGCAGCCAGACATTGATTAGTTCAGTTCTGGGGGAGGAAAAAAGTGGTGCGGGACAACTGGATCCTTCAGCGAAGAGATTCCTGAAACGTGGCCAAGGGAGAATGGAGCGGTCACGTGGCGCTGGCTCCGCGCCTGCTTCCAGCTGCTGAGTTTCATTAGAAGACAGCCAAAATATATTAATTAGTCTTCTAACGTAACTTTCCTGTGCAGGCAGTGGTGTATAGGTTTCCCAGCCGCACCATCGGGATGGAGAAGGGATGGTCTGTGCGATGCGTGAGCGATGGCCATGGTGCAACCTTCATGTCAAGGTGGAGGAGCCCACTTCGGGGTCATGCTGGGGTGACAGGGGCAAGGGAGGAGCCTGGTCCAGATTTGGGCTTTCCCAATATCCAAAGTGGCTCTAGATCTAGGGCTGTTTCCAACCTACCTCTGTGTGAAGTCTCCTCTGATAGATCTTCCCAACAGTGATTTGAGATGAATACTTAGCAAACTGTGTGTCCCTATCTATGGCAGTCAGAAGAGACACTCAAATTTACAAGATAATACTTGCCATAATTCTGCAGAAGTTCAAGTGAAAAGTCCTGCTCGGTCTAATCATGAGTTTACTTTTTCTCCGGATGCTTTCAGAGCTTTCAGGCTCTTAATGGAAACACCAGCGCTCACACTTGGAGGACGGGCCGGAAAGTTTGCGTGGGCTTGCGTGTGGGCCAGGGAGCCACTTTTTTGTCTGTCAGAAGCCTATTTCCATTCTGCTTTTGTCAGACTTTGCCTCCGTAAAGGGGAACTTGAACTTTCTGTGTCAAAGCGCTCTGCAAACGTTATCCGAGACCTTTACCTCTGCTCAATGCTGGAGTTCATACCAGGAACACCTTCCAGCGCTTGACCAGGAGCACTCTTGCCCTTTGAGGGGAATGTCCGATGGTTTGTTGTTTGAATTCTTTCCTCCCTCTGCATTCACCATTTTAGATGCAGGCTCATGCACACGCTGCCTTTAACAGCCTGTTTTTCCTCTAACCACTTCCAGCTCCAAAACCTCTCCGCATCTTCTCAATGTAAATACGTTTTCGCTTGCCCAGTGCAGGCTGGGGAGACAGTGGTGACCTTCAGCTGAGAGCAGAGCATTTGAATTTGACCTACTTTGCTGAAAACTGGGTTTAGCGGTGCCAGGATGTCCGCCAAGCCCTCTCCTCCTCTGCCCTCCTCTTGGGCAAGGTCCTTGGAAAGCCCTGGGGCAATGGGGCAACATGGGGGAGATGCCCCATGTGAGTAGGAGAGCAGGGCTTAATGAGGATGAAAACCTCAGGGCTTGAGGTTTCGGTGATATTTGGGCAGCTAAGACACAGGCAGGCTGGGCACTGGCTTTCTCGGTAATGCCAGCTTTTATATTTGCAGCTTTAGATGTTTGGACGCGTCTTAAAAATCTGCTGTAGGTCAGTAACACAAAACGCCCTTCACAAAATACTCGGTGTTTCATTTGCTACCTCAGATTTTTCTCTTTGGTGGCTTTCCTCAAGCCTGCTCATGTGAAGGCAGCTGCAGCGAGAGGAATCAGGCTGCGATGGCGCTTCCCAACGCTACGTGGTTGCACCAAGAGGAGCCAGGGTTGCTTTGCCAGAGCTCACGCATCCTCTGCGAGGGCTTTTGGGCAGGACGGCTCTTGCTTTACTTGGGTGTTGGCACCACAGAGGGCATGGCCTTGCTTTTGAACACCTTAAGAGGACAATCCTAAGCATTAGAGGGGCTGTCACCCCCCAAATCTCATTCTCCTTTGAGTTTATTTATATATACATACTTAAATTGAAGCTTAACCATGCTGCCGAGTTGCAATTACAATTCCTTTATCCATAACTTCTACGATCCATAGAGTTGTGTGTCTGCCTGGCTTTGGACAAGAGATTTCTCTCTGTGGATTGAAAAATTGGTCTTTCTGTTCGTTCAGACAGTAACTTCTAAAAGGTTGGGTAGGGATTCACCAGAACCCAGCTGTCAATGGCTGGAGTTAATGCAATATAATGCAGTAGTTCATTTTTAATCGACTTGAAGTTGGTCGGTTACTGGTATAAATGCAAGCAGTTTTGCAGTGGTTTATAGAGTCATGGAATGGTTTGGGTTGGAAGGGACCTTAAGGATCGGTTTTTCATTAAGTTGGCTTAAAAACACCTCTTTGAGCAGTGCAAGCAAGTGGCTATTTTCTACAGCCCTGGTTTCTCAGGATGCTGTGAGGTGGCCCCTCTGGAAGGATATTGGCCTTTTGTTAGGGGACATGTGTCTTTAAAACGAAGTTCACTCCTTATCTCAAGTTTAAAGTGCAAAATTCCCAGGTTGGAAGCAAGTTAAAATTTCCTGTTCCAGCTGGATCTGCATTCAGTCTCAGGAGCAGATACTTGGCTGGAATTTAAAAGGAAAAAAAAAAAAGGAAATAAATGGGTATTGCAGGTAAAAAGGAGCAGCTGAGGAAAAACATTGTATCAAAAGCCCCTCAAGCAGTTTTCAGGATCATTTTCCCTTATTTCCGAATAACTCCTACCACTGCTCAGCCTCTAAAAATAACAGAACCCAAAGCAAGCCCGCATCCCTGCTGATAAACGCCGAGGACTTGCTGGTAGCTTATCTGGTGCCTGAACATCTGTTCCTCCCTGGCCGAGAGCTTCTCCTGCGCCGAGTTAATGCGATTCCCTGGCGAAGGTTAAATAAAGTTGAGAGGCTCCGACTGGTGGCGTGGTGCCACGGAGGCCTGCGTTGCTAAAACAGCTTCGCTGCGGAAATGT
Organism: Mesitornis unicolor; assembly: GCF_000695765.1. Taxonomy (NCBI): domain Eukaryota; kingdom Metazoa; phylum Chordata; class Aves; order Mesitornithiformes; family Mesitornithidae; genus Mesitornis; species Mesitornis unicolor. The sequence goes on from NW_010183035.1 coordinate 19,194, forward strand.
CCAATGCTAATTTAGAGAGAAATTCAAGAGGAGGGGGAGGAAAAGTCACCTAACCCAAGCCTGGGCCGCAGCTCCAAGCTTTCTAGTTTGAGGGGAAGATATTTCAGTGTGGAAATGTGCGGTTCTCCGGGGTCTGAAGAGCTGGTGCTGGCGGTGAGCCCTGCATCCGCTTCCTTCTGCATCCGGCAGCTCCGGCATCTTCCTGCGGAATGGGCTTGGGAGCTGAATATTCATCTTGGTGAACATATAGTGTGTGTGCACAGGATTATTTCATACAATTTTGATTATTTAATACTGTTTTGCATGGTTGATGGCCAAGCCTTTTGTGACCGGAGCGGCTGGAGGTGGGAAGGGATGCGGGGTGATCCCACCACCACCGACCCCTGGAGCCGATGGGCTGCTCTGGGGGTGTTGGGTGGCAGAGATGCTCGATGCAGCATGGACGTGGCTGTTCCCTGTGGGGATCTCACATGTGCATGTAGAGGAACCTTGTATGCCTGTCACCTTGCAGCAGTGCAGGGCCACCACACATGGTGGGGCCTTGGTGGTGATGGGGAGCACAGGGTCCTTGCAGGCAGAGGGGGCTCCTGAACCACTGCACAGCATGGCTTCACCACTTTCTCGCTTTCTGAAGAAGGAAAGAGAAGTGAAGGATAGCTTAGACCTTGGCGTAATTGATAATACAGTAACTCTTGCATCTAGTGACTGCTCCTTTAGAGCAACTGTGTCATCTGCCAAAGATCAGTTCCTGCAATGAGACTGGTTTGGGCTGGGCGGTTGTCTTTGGCCAACCCAAACAAAGTGGCTGGGCTGTGGTTTTGGATGCAGAGGCCAAATTGAAACCCCCACTTCAGAGGCAGGGGGACAGGACCTGAGCATGGGCTGCTCACCCCTTCTTCTGCCTGGGGTTGGCCGCCTCTTCCAGCATTTTATTCCTAAATCTCAGATCTTGGGAATACACGGGAGATGGGGCTGGACTTTGGGATTAAGGATGTCCCACCCAGCTGCCCCCCTCCTTCTCCACCACTTTGCCTGCCCACAGTCCCCTCAGAGGAGCAGCTTGGGTATAACCACACCATCTCCGTATAGCCCATGATACAATGTTTTTGGCAAAAATACGGCACGACTCCAGTGAGTTACTGTGGACACCGTGTCCACACTTCTACTTTCCTGCCTTTTCCTTTCCATCTCAGCTTTCGGCTCCTCCAGCTCCTGCATCCTGCGAGGCTGCGCTTCACACGCAGCAGCAGGAGCATCAAAGCGGAGATCATGAATAAAAACGCCGCTTTATGACATGTCTTCAAAGCGCCTCTTTAAAAGTTCAAAGGACACGAGGAAAGGAGGGGATCAAACTCAAAGGAAGATTGGGGGGAGGGAAATCGAAGCCTCAGAGGAACTTTATGGCCTGTTTTCTGTAACGCTTTCAATGCCAAAATCCCAAGTGTTCCCGGCACTGGCTCTTCTCTTTCCGTCAGATTCCCTGTCTGCTTCCAGCAGTTTCTGCCTCCCACGCAGGTACAGAGCATCCACAATTTCACTGAATTTCACGTAAGGCCAAAACTTCCCATTCTGTTGCCCCCAGGCCAAGGGGGAGATGCTTGTTCTGCACCAGCTGAAGCCCTGGGGCTGACAGGAGAAAGCTTTATTGTTTTATCTTTTATTCTTTATATTTTATTTTTAT
>NW_010183036.1:0-2742 GCF_000695765.1 Mesitornis unicolor
TGTGTATATTCTTAAACATTAGCAGGCAAGGTAGTTCTAAGCAGATAAAGAGATCTCAGGGAAACCCTGTTCTCCACGGGTTTGACAGAACCAATCACAGAGTAAATGACTTTGTTTCTCATAGCATTAAAGCAAATAATAAGGAATGAGGAGGACACGTTGGGACTGGAAAGCAAGCTGCCCAAAACCTCGGGTGTTATCCCCAGCGTGGTCCTTCAGTATCTGCTCGGGTTTGGGCTGAAGGAACCCGAGGGGTCCATGGTTGGCCCAGGGACAGCCAAGAGCTGCCCAATAACAGCGATGTGCTCGTGGCTTCGCACAGGTTTTGCACAGCTTGGCACACCAAGCCTTGGAAAATCCTATTTCCCTGTGAACAGCACCGGGAAGTTGGGAATTACAACCCGGAATAACTCATCTCACCACCCCTCAAGCAGAAATTACACTTCTGGGTCTGCAGCCGGGGATCTGCGCCACGTTAAGTCACAGCTACCAGCACTTTCCAGACTTTGTCAGGTTTGGGTGATTTATTATCGGGTGAATTTAGGAGCAGTTTCAGCATGCAGAGAAATCTCTTGTTTGCAGGAATAAGCAAGAAAGCCAGACCCCGGGATTGAATTCCCTTTGCACTTGGTCACACCCACGAGGCGGGAGGGATGCTCCAGAAATCTTAAAATCTTACAAGAACCTGGGTCCAGGCTCGGCGGGAACCTGTCATTGCTTGCCAACTGGGTCACGCAGGTCAGGAAGGATTTATCTCCCCCTGTAAAGCCTCGTGATAACGTGAAGCAGCTTGTGAGGAGGATTCCTGTTTTATTTGAGCGTGTCCTCCAGCTGCTCCTTAGCAGCAGAGCCGCATTCCTGCGAATCCTGCCTGTAAATGATGCAGCTCCTTGCGTGACCAGAAATCGTAAAGAAATCCATGTAAGGGCACACAGGCAGCGCCGAATGCGCAAAATCAGCAACATATTTTATGTCCTGGTTTAAGGCAGGAAAAAGCCCCGCGTCTGGGAAAACTTCTCTCGCTCGTCCAAAACCCCCTGCTCTTCGTCGCGCCATTGTTTCAAGCCACGGTGTGCGTGCTGCCGCATTTTGTGCAGAAAAGGCCGTTTCCACATTATCTGAGAGACCTGTTGCTTAGGTGACCGCTCACCGAGCGCAGATAGCGCCGACCGAAAGCAGCGCCCGGCGCTCACCACCAGATAAGCATCGGCGGTGCGTGATGCACAGCTCATCATTCGATGGGCTCTAACCGGGAGTCGTGCATTGATGGCAATATCCTGGTGGTGGCTTAGCTGAAACATGGCAAAACATTTCCAGCAGCAGCACGTGAAGGGGGCTCCATCAAAAAGCTGCAGCTGAAAGAAATATCTGTGGTTCTGCTCAAAGGTTTGTAAGCATCTTAGAGGAACTCCTGCAGGTTCCCACGGACAGAAGTGTTTATGGCAGCTGCATAAATCATGGAAATAACTGGAGATATTGCAATACTGGATCTGAGAAATGCGATATTTGGCCTGGTTTTGAATGCCAGCTGTCATATTTCATGACTACAGCGAGCCCATTTATTTCTTCAGCTTTCCCAGCATCCGTGGCAGTGCACTCCACTGTTTGCGTGTGGAAAAAAAGGGGAGTTGTTTTTTGTAGAGTATGAAGCTGTTAGGCAGCAGATTAAATGATCAACCTCTAGTTTTGGCAGTATATCAGGGACGTGGATATTTGTTCCTCCTCCTTTCGGTCCCCGTGGCTCACAATGCCGAGCTGGGGGCACAGCACGCACACAGCTGCCTGAGTCTGCATAGACACGAGCCCTTCTTGGGGAAGCACAAAGAGAAGATCTTCAGCATAGGGAAATAAGATGGGTTGCTGCAGCCTTTAGTTATGTTTAGTATTTCTGCACAGTCAAGAAACCATGAGGAAAGAAACTGCAGCTTAGTTCTGGCAACCATCGGTGCCGCTGCCCCCGTTTACGACATATCGTTCAATCTCAAACCTCATTTTCTTAAACCTGCTGTTCTCATTCTGCTGGTACATACACTATCGCTCTCATCAATATGTGGGACCTCTTTCTGTGGTTTAGAAATCTGAAATTAATCAGTTCTCAGCTTCCCTTTACCAGCATCTTGCCCCTTAACCCAGCAGTAACAGCATCCCACTCGCTGCGGGTAATGGCTGCAAATATCCACAGAAACAAAAACCCAGGAGTGAAGCCCTTTTGGTAAAGGGGAGTGAATGATTCATGCCTCGCAAAGCTGAAAAATGTAAGAGGAAAATGAATTAAACACCTACTCAGAAATTGGGAGGTTTTAGGCCCTAGCAACAACAAGGCGCGCGACGCGTGTTTAGATTTTAAAAACGCGCTGGGCTCTGCTCCCCGTGGGCACCGCTGGCAGGCACGGACCCAAGAGAGGCAGGGGGCACGTGGCTTAAACCCCAATGCTCCCCCAAGCTGAGTTCAAAGCAGCCCTGGATGCTATGGCCAGCAGAGACTCTGATGTTTTACGAAACGCTGAGGCATGGCAGGGAGAGTCCTGGCTGTGCCGCAGCCTCGACACCCGCTGCACCTTCAGGATAAACGCTGGGCAGAGGAGGTGGAGTGCGAAGAAGGTGTTGGGAGGACTCATCCGCTGCTCTAAACCCCTCCAGACACATCACAGCATCACAGAGTCATTAAGGTTGGAAGAGACCCCTAAGATCACCCAGTCCAACAACCACTCACCCCACCATGGCCATAAACCACGTCCCCAA
>NW_010183037.1:0-292 GCF_000695765.1 Mesitornis unicolor
AGATACAGATAGAGATAGAGATATAAACACAAAATAAATATAGATATAGATATAAATATATCCCATAGACGGCTCTCTCCATCTGAGATCTGCTCCTGTGACTGCCCCCAGCTGCCCTCTTCCCTGGAGGTTTCCACTGGGATTTTAAGAGACGCGACCTTAAGAACCAACCCATCAACCCCCACAGGAGCAGGGAGAGGCAGAGCTGTGCCTGCTCTGCACCGCTCTTGTTTATTCGGGTGGGTTTGGATTCGAACATGAGGTGAAGCGGGTGATGCTGGGGACCGCTCGG
>NW_010183037.1:310-7156 GCF_000695765.1 Mesitornis unicolor
TGAAGAAACATCCCCAGGACCGGGGCCGGGCAGGACCTCCCTCAGCAGAGCACGCCCAGCCCGCAGTCACGCACTGGTTCTTCACATGTGAGACACGCGATTATTTTAAGCACGAGCTTCTGGTTTGAACACTGCCACCGCTCCACAAACAAGGCCAAAGCTGGGACTGCTCTGATTTCATTAACCCAGCCGAGCCCAGACCCGAGCTTTAGCTATAAAACCGGATTAAATACAAGGATTTGGACACGTTAAACCACGCTGGAAAACAAACCGGAAAAATCTGCTAAATCTGATGCAATCTGTCAGAAACTCCCGTGTCTGAGAAGCACGGTCACGTTGTCTGCAGCAGCGGTCACAAGACGCGGTGTCACCGTCACCGTCACCGCCGCCGCGGCTCCTTCCTCCTCCCCAGGCCCTGCCTGGCCACGGGGTTTCACTCACACCTTAAAGAGACGCCGGTCCCAGACCCACACAAGGGGCAGCACCACAGCCCAATACTCGGCCCCTGTCACTCGCTCTACTGGAAAAATGGGCTGGGGAAGCCCTTTTTTGGTCAAGGACGTGAAAGAAACCTCTGAGATCGCAGCTGGTGGGGCTGCAGGGAGCCAAGGCGCGTTCGGAGCCTGAGGAAGGGCAGCGCAGAGTCAGCGGAGCAACGGGACGGAGCCACTCCAGCCAGCAGAAACACCCGGCTTTTCCTCTAAACCTCCACATTTTGGGGCTTTTGTCTTTATAAACTAAAGGTGCCACTTCCCAGGACTGTGCCCCATTCCCAGTGCGTTACTGGTCTGTCCATTCCCTCCCCGGTTTAACGCCAGCTCCAACAGCAGCACCACTAAAGCAGCACCAGGACCCAGAGGCCGTGTCGGTGCGGGGTTAAGCACCATCATCCCCGGGTACCACGACTGATGCAGCCCCGATGTCCCCCTCCAAAACTCCAACTGTACCTGAGGACAACCATCACCCCAATGGGTTTTACCTTTAAAAGTCAGGGCCTGGCACAGGAGCACAAAAACTGCGATTTCCTCACGTGGATGGGATGCAGCAGAGCCCCCACACCCCACGGTGGGGTTTCCTACGCTCCCACATCAAATCCAGACACCAGATTTACATTTAAAACATAACTTCTTTAAAATTCTCTTGATTTCCTTAGTGTTTGGACCTGGCTGCTGTGGTGCCAAAGCCTGGGCCTGCAAGCCAGGTCAGTGTTCGCTGTGTTGATGCTGCAGGGGATCGCTGCACGCTCAGGAATAAGGAAACAGGTGAAAATACAGCTCAGCCTAGGAAGTTATTGCAATGCTGTGAAGAGCTGTGTTGGAGGAGAGACAGGGCAGAGGAATTGGGCAAAAAACCTTTCCCAGAGCCCAGCGTGGAACTGGGAACGGGCGAGCGAACCCCAGCGTCGGGCAGCGCTTCCTTTGCGTTCACCACTTTGCTGCTTTTCAGCTAAATTAAATACCAGGGAACGAAGGGAGCGAGGCAGCCCCGGCACCGCTTGGGAAATTAATGAGTATGACAGCAGAGCCAGCACTTTTTACACTGATCGGAGTGAGGAAAACCCAAACTCTGCTGGGGAAACGAAGGCAGCGGGGAGAGTTGTGATCCCAAAAGTAACACGTCTTTATTTTCTCATGCTGAGCTTTACTTCCCTTGTTATTTTGTCATGAAGAACATCTTCCTTTCCTCCAGTAAAAGCTGTTCTCACTTTTAGGTCATCTCGCATTTAAAGTAAGCTCAGACTCATCCCAAAAGCACCAGACCCGGGTTTCACAGAGGGAACAAATCCCAGTTCGCCGATGGGGAGACGGCAGCCCAGACTTCAGGAAAAACCCCCTGCTGTCCCGTTGTGTTCTTAGTAAGATTTACTGTAGGAGTAACTGACCCCGTGTGGGTTACGTGTGCTGCTTAAAAGATGCATCACGAGGTGCTGGCAGCTCAGGGTTGGGAGCATGGCTGGCTCAAGAAGTGGCCCCAGCAGCTGCTGGATGGGACCAGGAGTACTGATGTATCGACACCTACAAACCCAGGCAAAGAGATGGGCATTTCCAGCTGAGTAAATCTGGAGTTTGCTTCACATGGGCCGTGCATCTGCAGCTGCCGCCTCCTCCTCCCCTCGTCCATCCAGCGGTGCCCACACAAACCCTGAACCGCGGCCTCTGCTTCAGCACTGACAAAACCCACCTCACATCGCAGCCGCTCCCGCAGAGCTGCGTCCCCTGCGATGGAAATCCCTGGAGCCCTGCGTTCTCCAAAGCGGGCTGAAAGCATTTTGGGTGGTGATGCGTGTAAAAAAGTGAGCAGCGAGGAACAAACCCAGCAGCGGCCGCCTGGGAGGAGCAGCCCAGCAGCACCAAGGGCTCCAGTGCCCACGGCTGATGCCCACCTTGAATCCCTGCCCTGTTCCCTGCGCTGACACATTCGGGAGTGCGGCATTTCCCGAGCAGGTCCTGCCAGGGGGAAAAAGGAGCAGGAGAAGGGTCCTGACCCTGCGCTACGGAGAGAGATGGGCAGGGTTTTACCCACAGAGTGCACTGGATGCGTTGAAAGCAAACCGTGGCGCTTCACAAACCTGGGGCCCCTGCAGCTTTCCCAAAGGCAGCGAACACCACGTCCACAGGACAACTTTCAGAAAGTCCGAATTTGGGTCAGATCAATGCTGCAAGTGAGCTACAGAGAGAGCTGGAAGTGCAGGGCAACTCCTGCGCACCCTGGGCCTCTGCTGAGGTGTGGAAGAAGTGACCGTGGGTTTATCCTCACTGCAACGTCACCTCCGCAGGTCTGTGCGTAGGACCACACAGCCCATGTGGTCCCACCAGTCCAAGAGGTTTCCAGGATTGAGAAATAAGGACCGTGCTCCTTCTTCTGAAACTGGGAGAAGAGGAAAAGCAAGAGCTGTTTTCGACAGCGAACCCGGGGGCGCAGCAGGGTTCTGCTTGTGTTCAGTCCAACCGCTGCAGCGAAAATGCAACTCGGGCCGTGCAAGTGGGAGCGTTTCCCCATCGAGAGACAAAGCCCCGGCCGCTGGTGCGAGCATACGGCGCAACCACGCGGCGAGCGCTGCCGGCCGCACCAGGAAATGGTTTCAACACCCGAAGCGACTCTCGCTGCAGCGCTCGGCTCAGCCTAAGCTGTGAGCAATCTGCCTCTGCTACAGGGATCTGCGGACCTGCACCAGAAAGGAGGATTTTACTCATATATGGCGTGAGTATTTCCACAAAACCCTGCAGACAGAGCTGTGTGCAGCCTTATAAGGCTGGCAGGGCCCCACGGCCTGCGCTAACCCGGGAGACGCGGCTCCTCCCGGGCAGCAGCGACGCAGGCGAAGCCTCCAGCGCTGCCGGCCATGGAGCACAGGTTTCCTGCAGCACCGGGGTGGCTGAGCATCCTGCACCGCTCCTCGCCTTCAGCGCTGCAGCTCCAGAGCCCACAGAGATGATGTTTGATGGTGAAACAGCTGCTGATGTGGAGATCATGTTGAGAGGAAACACACTCTCTGCCCTCCCTAGCAAGGCTCAGGCCTTTGAGAGTGTTGAGAAAGGGAAGAGAAATGAAATGCAGCCACTTGCAGGGCAGGTACGGCAGCGTCTGCAGGGAGGAGGCTGCAAACCGAGTGCTTTTACCCTGAGTCACCGCTCCCGAGTTACCCAGAGATGGCATTTGCTGCACTTCGGCTGGGTCTCAGCCCCGGCCCCGCAGGACGAGAGCCTGCAAGTTCCTTCTCCATTGAGAAAAGCAGAATTAAGCGAGCAGAAAGGCTCCTTCCTCACCACCGGCCCGCGCTGCTGCCTCTGAATGGGAAGCATAAAATTATTTGTGTCCCAGTTATTTCGCCAGCGGGGAGAAAACCGCGGCTCCCGGCATCCCTAGCGCCGCTCACCAAACCTGCTCTGTAAATAACACGCGGCCTTTGAGCTGCCGCCAGCGGAGGAAATAAAATGGGAGCTGATTCACATCAGAACCCGGCCTCTCCCTCCCGCAGCACCTGCGCCAACGTTAAGCTCCTTACGCAGCGCAGACACAACCCCGTGTTCACAGAGCCTGCCTCTGCCAGGGTAAACGTGGGTACATTCCCAATGGTTTGGGGCAGCTGGTTCATCTCCAGCATCACTGCTCCCAATTCTCACCCCCCTGAGATGCCCCACGCTGTGGGGTGATGCTCCTGCTCCTGGCGCAGCTCCTGAGCCCGAATTGTGCACGCACAGCAACATGGAAAGGGTGCAGAGCTACCAGCACCAGGAACCCCATTTCTGCCTAGGATTTTCCCCTTGGTTATTCATCATTTTCCTCCATTTGGCAATGACCTCAGGGACGAGTTCCTGCCATTGACACGGGGGGATGGCAGGGGAAGCGATAGAGGAGGCGATCAAAGCTCAGCTTTGGCTCCGGGGCCTGGCAGGGACTCATGGGGGAAGGTGGAGAAACGGGGGCAAGGAGGCAAACAGATTTGTTCCCATAGCAGAATGCAGTAGATGTGGCTTTAATTTTTACTTAGAGGTAGTGTTTGCACACAGCTTCCTGCACAGATATTCATGGGAAAGTCCTGAATCCCAGAATGTGAGGAGTTGGAAAGGACCTGGAAAGCTGCCCCAGTGCAGCCCCTGCCAGAGCAGGATCGCCAGAGCAGTCACACAGGAACACGGCCAGGGCTTTGGGTGTCTCCACACAAGGACACTCCACAACCTCTCTGGGCAGCCTGGGCCATGCTCCAGAACCCTCACACTGACAAACTTTGGCCTCATCTTCAGCTTGAACCTCCTGTGCTCCAGCTTGGGACCATTGCCCCTTGTCCTGGCATTGGGCATCCCAGAGCAGAGCCTGGCTCCTTCCTCCTGACACTGCCCTTTCCAAATGGATCCCCAGGAATGAGGGCACCCCTCAGTCTCCTCTGCTCCAAGCTGGGACTGATACTGAGACGGATGGAAAAAAGCTGAAGGAGGAGGCAGAGCCTAGGACTGGAAATCAGCAATCGGGGAATGAAGGAGAGAAGCACCAACTGATTTATCTTTAAACTCCCATTTCATCCCAGTAACCTCACACCCAGCCAAAACCCGAACATTTCAGACCCCAGCAGTGGGATTTCGGCAGCGCAGCTCACACCAAGCCCTGCCCAGGCCACACCAAGCGCAGACTCGGGTGAAGGAGGAGCAGCCGCGTCTGCCCCAGGCGGCAGCCACAGTAGAGGTGCAGAAACTCCTCCCTCACACGGCGCAGGGGAGATCGCTCGCTGCAGCGCCGCTGCCCTCCACCGCTGCTGCAGACACCCTTAAAACACACTGCATCTGCAGAGGAGAACCTGCCACAGCCTCCCCCTCTGCTTGGGTCTGCACAGCCGTGGCATTCCCCAGGAAGTTTCACAGCCACCGAGCAACAACGTGGACCCCATCGTTGCCAACGCACAGATTTAACCGGCGATAACAGCCCATGGCCGCGTGAAACACCACCACGGCTTGAGGATGTCCAGCAAAGGGAGGTGAGGGAAGCCAAAACGCTACCTTTTTCCCCGTTTGTTTCTCCACCATGTCGTTGCTGAGAGAGAAATCTTCTGGCTGTGGTGTTTTAGAACACCCACCCTTGGGCATCGTTCTGCCTTCCTTACTTGATCTTCATTTATGCTGCCATCGCCTCATCATCAACCGTCTGTGTGAGAGAGGAGAGGAGAAGTTAGACAGCAGAAAAGCACCTTTCCACGGGGGAAACAAGGCACAGACCCTTCCCATGTGGTAAATAAACCCCCACCGAACTCCTCAGCGGCAGCACCGGGACGGCAGAGCAGCTCCAAATGCGGAGCGGAGCGGGCAAAACCCCCGCTGGCTTCTGCCACCTTCACACGGGGAGCAAGCCAGGACCTGCAGCCGCAAACAGGGCGAGGGATGGCCCAAAATGGATCGTGCCCGAACAGCCAGCAACAACCTCCTGTTCTCCATCTGCAGCAGCACCGTGAGCCTGCACAACGCTCTGCGCAGCTACAGCTGTGTCTGGAGTTTGGGGACATGGGGATGGACACCCCGGGTACACCTGGGAGGGGACAGCCCCGTGTCCCAGTTTGTCACCCTGAATTCCCCAAATACTCGCAGGACCCACATCACTAAATTATACCAAATCTTCTTTAAAAATGCCCTTTTTGAACACGGCGCCATCACCAGACGGGACCAGAAACCCTTGCCAAGGGGGCCCAGCGCTGCCCGAGCCATTTGCCACTGGCTCCTCACCCTAGGTAAGGCAATTTGGGGAATAACAAAGCACTGCCACGTGTTGCCTGGTTACAGCGCCAAAAAGACAACTGACATCTGAAATACAGCGAGATCAGGAACAGCGGCTGCAGCCGAGGCCTTTTTGGGTGACCAAAAATATCTCCTCTCCCAACACCGGAGGCTAAAAAGCATCCGTGCAAGAGTTCATCTCCGAGAGGTGACCACAGCGATCCCTGCAGCAAAGCTCTCGTGTACTTACACTGTAACAGCACCAACCAGCTCCGTTCACAAGCCCTGTCCCCAGGGGAGCACCACCCCACAACGCTGTGCACTGCACCCATCCCCGGCTCCCAGCAGCGCTGGGTTTCGGCAGAGCTGTGACCTCAGGGAATGGAGCAGGAGCGCGGTCACACAGGGCTCCAGTTTGTGATGGGAACTGTGGGGACAGGCACAGGGGAGGAAAAGAGAGAGGAGTGGAGCCAAAGTGCCCATCTGTGCGGGGATGGGGCTGTGTGGGCCTTGAACCTGGGCCCAGCACCACCTGGATGGGCACTGGGACATGACGGGGTGAGGGCTTTTGTCAGCCTTGGATTTGAGAGACTGGAAATCCCTTCCTGGTTTCATAGCATCCCAGAATGTGAGGAGTTGGAAGGGA
>NW_010183038.1:0-5070 GCF_000695765.1 Mesitornis unicolor
TAGCTCGTGGGCTCAGCGTTAGAGAGGGAGAAGCTGGCACCAAACCCAGCCCATTCCTGCCTTAAATTAGAAACTTGGGTTCTCCCCACCTCCAATATAAATCTTCTTACCTTCACAACTAAATTTTCGGTTTATACTGGTGTTTTAGGATAAACTCCTCAGGAAAGAGATGGATGTGGTTTATACCAATATGTTGCAAGCTGTCCTTTACTGTCCCTTGATCCTCTGTAGTTATACAGGACATGTCCGATGAAGGAAACCCTGATAGCTGTAACCCAGAGCTGTAGGGTGAGAGCTTGGAGCTGCACGTAGGCTTCCTATTGCCACTGCTTTAAAGTTCCCCCTGTTACCTGCCCTGCAGACACGTAAATGTGACAGATAACTTGAGTAACAAATCTGTTCATTCTTCAAGATACCTTTAGTGGCATAGATTGTGTGAAAAAAAGAACTAGTGGAATTTTAGTATTTAGGTGTGTCTAATACAGCCCTTGTGTTTCCACAATAAATGCCTGCAAATGTAATATAACTAATGCAAACATTGTATTTATGTTACACATCATTGAAGTAAATTACACAGAAATGTAAAAGCCCTCCAGTTGGTTCAAAACAAGCATCCCTAGGCTGGTATTTTCTGCCTGACAATGGCAAACAGAGGACATATAGGTCAGAGATAGAAAAACATATGGACCACTGGTCTTTTCTTTCCGTTTTCAGCTTCTGAAGTGCAGAGGAAGAACTCCTTTAGATAAAAAACTGTGTCTACTATCATACTAACAGCCAGAAATGTACCTCTTCGCCATGAATTTTTCAAATACCTTTTTGATCTGTTGGTACTTCTGGCTTCCAGGAGAGGCAGCAAGGTCCCAGCTGTGCACAGAAGCTAGTAATGAACTTTTTCCCCACTTTATATTTTATAGGGTACCTTGAATTTCTGTCTTCTAAGAAATAGTAAATTATCATGCCCTATTTCTTTTTAACCATGTCATTTTATAGACCTCTCTCATATGCTTTCAAAACCATCCTTTTTCCTTAGCTACGGAGCTTTGGTCTATCTGTTTCCAAACCCTTTTGAGCAGGCTTTGCGCAAAGAAGCAATCCCACTAGTCTCCATTGCTTGTTCTCATTCTTCAGTCATGTTCACATCTTGTGCTGGCATGCAACAAACTTGATCAGAGTAACCCAACAAACATGATTAATTATAATTCAGATTAGTTCCCCTATCGAGGTGCTGCACAGCTGCACAAACACCAAAAGGGAGAGGCTTTCAGGGGTGACAGCAGGTAGCCGCAAGCGAAGGGAGCTTGTGAATGGCTTGTTAAGCTATAGCTGCAAGTGGAGTTTTCCTAGGACTGGCTGCCACATTCCTCCCTCTGTCGTGTGTCCTCCTGCCCACGTCCAGAGATGAGACTGTGCCATTTCAACTCACTTACCTGAGAGGAAACTCCTCCCTTTTTTAGTGTGTCTCTGTTTTCTGTCAGGTTACTGTCCTGGATCAGCTCAGTGGTAGGGTGAAGTGAGGAGTGGGATTGCAGCAGTAAACCCATAGGCTGCTGTGGGACTGCAGCCTGTGCCCCTCAGACAGAAGCCATTCCCCATCTATATTTTCACCCTTCTCTGTATCTTTTCTACCTATACTTCTTTTCAGACCAAAAGGACAAAACTACATGCTTTATTCAAGATGTGGGTGTATAGCAGCACTGTCCTACTTTTGCCTCTTACCTTTGTCTTACCATCTCCAAACATTGTGTGGGTTCCTTTTTACTTCCTGGCCTGTTATTTGCAGAGATGTGAACATGTCTGAGACCTCTTTCCTGAGTGGAGTTGCTATTTTACCAGTGGATACATATGGTGAGGCTTGCCTACCATGGGTGCGTCATTTTGTGTGTTCATATATTAAATATCACTTGTCATTTATCACCCTGTATCATTAAAAGTGCTATCAAGCGATACAACGGAGCTAATATAACAGCTTCTTGCTACCAAAATAGGTGGTCCCACTCTTCCTATCCTGTGTTTCCACCTCATTCCCAGATGCAAAAATCTCTCTCTGTGCTTGATTTTTGTATGGTTTTGTCACTGATGTGACCTCTCAGCAAGTCAATTCCGTTTGCTAGGCCAACAGAAAAGTATTTCTTTTTTCTAAGAGTCTTCAGAAATTCTTGTTTGCCAGTTTAAGATTTGACCGTTCAGAAGAATTTTTTATTATCTGCAAACTGGCATTAAAATTCTCCATAAGATTTCTGAAGAGGTTGAACAGCAGAGATTTTTGTGGGTTCTGGAAACTGCTTTATATTGTGTAATCTAATGATGAGTTTTCTTTCTTTCAGATTTTTTTTTATCCTTTTCCTTTTACTCCATATGAATACACTTTAAGAGCCTATGGTAAAAGACTGGTCAAGACTATGGTCAAAAGCTTTTTGAAAATCCAGGTATGCAATATTATTAGAACCATCCTTATCTACATAACAAACACTCCTTGAACCTCTAATGGGTTTGCAAAACATGACATCCTACTTGATAGGCAATGCTGATTCTTCTCCAACATGTCATTCAGTCTACTAATTCTCTTCTTTATTATAGTTTCCAGTAAGTTGCCTGGCACAGGCATCAAGCACTGATTTGGGTGAGCCCTGAGGTCCTTTTAACAATCACATTTTCCACCTTCCATTCTTCTGGCAGTGTAGCACTTAAGGCAGATTTAAGCAATGAGTTGCATAATGAAGCAGTATAATTTTCTTCAAAATTCTTGTCTTTATACTATCTGATCTCAGCTATCCCAGTGAGGTCTTAGGGAATATAAAAAAAAAGGATAGAAAAATGCAGAAAATATTAAAACAACATTATATGAACTGCTTGTACTTTCAGCATGTCCTATTTTAGACTCCCTTTTGACTTTAAAGTAGTCTAGGCACAGAGATTTCCAGATGTAAATTTGAACTTGTAGGATTAGATTCTATTTGTTACTAGACACTAATCAGAAATAGGCAGCAAATTTAACATTTTTTGAGAAAAGTGATTCAACATACCACTAGGAGTTTGTTAAAGACCAAAAATCAAAAAATCTTTCGCTAGGTAACAGAACCTGAGTCAGTTGTCCTGAATTCTGTTGAGTATCATTTGGTTTGTCTTCCTTACCTAATCCCCTAAAAAACCCAAGGTAGCATTTGCCTTTCAGTGCAAACCAGTGTGTAGCATGTAGCCAAGCTGCAAAAGTGTAGTGGAAGAAAGTGCAACTGAGCAAAATTCCTTTAATCACATTTGTAGGTACCAAACTGTACAGTGAAACTAAGATGTACTACACAGATTAAATAGGCCTCACAACTTTAGTGTCAAAGATACTGAGTTATGGAGAAGAGGAAGGATTCCCAAGTGTGCCCTTCCTTCCATCCATCATTCCTCCAGCCAGGGACACCGCAGGGGGCATGGATCTTCTTGACTTCTGAAGCACCAGCTTTTCCATGTAATGTACTTGTTTGACCCCAAGGAAAAATTGATTAGACTTTTGTTCTGTAGGTTGTCCCACACTGCCAAAATATCTCAGATTTCAGGGACAACTGACTGTTTCACATACTCGTTCCATGTTAATTTCTTGTTCTTTTCTCTTCAAAAGTGCTTCAAAGATGACAGTCCTATTTTTTTTCTATTCTAAGAGGAGGGAGGAGTAAAAAGATATGAGATTACATCAGAATATTAGAAAAATTAAATTATTGTGGAAAGCAGCATACTTAACCAGCAAATCCCTGTGAGACTAAGCAAGCTGATTCCATGATCCTTGACCTGAATGCACTGCAGGCTGGGCACATGCCAAATATGCTCAGCACTGTAAGATCTGAAACTTGCTGCTTAACTGTGCGAACTACAATTCACAGCTTGATGCCAGGAAATAAAGTGGAGGTTTCAAGGACAGGAAGCTCTGAACCATCATTGTCCCCTCCACGCCTGTCTTGGTTTCAGATCAATGTGATCTCCTTTCATTAGAGGTCAAAATGGTGACTGGAAATGGCATTAAGCATCAGCAAAACCAAATTGCTCATCTCGGCAGTGGCACTCCCTCTGCAGCAAGCGAGGAAAGGTGCAAACTCCTGGGCAGAACCTGCCACCATCCTCTGTGGGTCATCTCTCAGACTAAACAGCACCGAGCAAAAGCTCCAGATCTCCTGACCCCAATCTACAGTACATCACAGCCCCCTGTTCACTAAATACTGCTGCAGGTCATAGGAGGGATGAGGTGGGGATCGGGGTCCAGAAGGTCTGTTTTCTGTACAGTCCAAGTCTCTGCGATACACTGAGCACCTGGGACGCAGGAAGCCCAACAGGGCTGTTGTATTTTTCATGGCAAGAAGAGGTTGCAGGCAAGAAAGAGAAACTTGATGAGGTCCTTACAGAGCTGACTCTGCTTTTTTATTCTTACTCCCTTTGCAAAGAATAGCTTTGAAAAGAATAGCTTTGTTTTCCTTCATTTTGGAAAAGACCTCTGGATCTCTGGGATCCAAACAATAAATGGGGAGTTAACTGCTTTGTTGAGGAAGCCCAATTCCTTTACCGTGTGCCTGCTGTTTCACGTTTGTTGTCCAGTTAAGAGTATTAAGTTAAAGTGTAACAGATTTCTTGCCTGAGAACAAAGCGCCCCTTGTACCATCACTAAATACTTCTATCATATCTCCTAATGTTGCTATTTGGCATTAAAATTCTGTAGAGGTTGAAAATGTCTTGAATTTAATCCATGTACAAGCAGGCAGAGAAGGGAGCTCATAGATTGGAATCACTGTGGACAGACAGACTATAAAACAACAAGCTCCACAACATCCCTGACAGGTAACTTACATCAAAAAAACAGCTCCCCAGATATCCTACTGTCTTGACACACACAAAGGGGAAAGAAATCTTTGTATGGAAAAATCATGCACAAAATCCTTACTGAAGCTGTGCTGTTTTGAAGAAGAGCTGAGGATTTGCATTTTTGCTTCACCCAAAGGTGAAAGAGCTCCTGTAGCAGTGCATGGAGCTACCCCAGACAGACCTAAATTAATGAGAAGATGTATCGGTTCCTATTCTAAAAATTACGGATTT
>NW_010183038.1:5080-6380 GCF_000695765.1 Mesitornis unicolor
AGGAATTGAACCCAGAATGCAAGACAGGAACCTTTCATGGTACCACTGCAAGCCCTGCTACTTGGGAAACCCGTGTGAAGGATCAGGCTGGACTCTCTCCGAAAGTGCAGAAGGAATGTGAGGCAGCCACTGACACAGATGAGCTAAAGCTTTTTGCACAGATCGCACTTTCCTTTTTAAAAACAACAGAGTTTGAAACATGCCAGCTTCACTTAATGTCTGGCTGTAAAGTGAATCAAAATAAATCAAAATTGTAAAGTGTTTGTGTTAATGAGAAGAGAAAGACGGAAGGGCAAAAAAAAATAGGATGGAAGCCTTCTAAGATTTCAGGGCACTTGGCGTAACGATGGGTGGTCCTGCCACACCATTGAACAATCTTACTAATACATGTGTGAAAGCTTATTCAGAGACACAGATTGATGAAGACTGAGAATGGTGATGAAAAAGGATCTGTCAGAAAGATGAGAAACTGCAACTCAAACCAATTAGAAGCCATGCTTTCATTCAGGCTATTTTCAGATCATTGTATGAGCATGAAAAATTACTTTCCCCTCCTCTCTTCCAAATATAAATCCTTCCTGGAGCCACACAAACATGTATCTTTGTTTAGATTAGGCCAATGGTTTTTGTGGGACTATGTGGAGTTTCATCAAGAGGTCTCCAATAATGCTAATGTTATAAAATTCCTCTTATCCAGTATGTTTCTGTTAAACATTTTCTAATAAAGACAAACACAGAAAAGGTCCTATTATAGCACTTAACTCTTCTGAGCAATTAGCATGTATTGACTCAAGAAGAAAAGGGTTACATTTCAAAATAGGCTTAATTTTAGTGGAGGAAGAAGTGGATGAGAAGAATAAGCAAATGTAGAGTAGAGAGAACAAAAAGACTTGGATAAAGAAATGGAGCTGGATGCATGGAGAGAGACGTAGAAGAAAGGTTGTTTATCTTTCACACATAAGTCACTCAAAAAATAAATTTAATAAAGAAGTCCCACTATGCTGGAAGGAGAAGAAGAGAAAGGCTCCTTTTCCTGCAGGTACGAGTCATGTCCAGGTCCCTATGCTGGACTGAACAACCAGAGGAATAATCTTTGCAAGGGACCAGTTTCTCTTTGGGTTGGCAGTTTGCCTGCTGAAGGCTCCTTGCAGCCAGGACAACTGAATCTTACACTGAAGCATCACACCAACATGAAAGCAGCTGTTTGCTCTTCTCTCTTCCCTGGCCATCCTCATCCCAGTGAAAGCGTGCTAAGTTAAAACACAAGGCATCTCAGTGATGAAGACATTACAACAACTTG